>NW_026249769.1:0-3217 GCF_019703515.2 Myxocyprinus asiaticus
TTTCCCATTGCAGTCGCATAGCCTAAAGTTACCACCGTAGTGACGTAATCTAGTATCAACCATGTTTCTTCTAACGTGGTTGGAACATGCTCTGACAGAGGACTTCGGTATCAGAGTTACACTTTTGTTAGGGCAGCTGCCTTATAAGTTAATGTTTTAAACAACAGTGTTTTTGGATGAATGGAACTCTATAGGAAACTGGTCTCTGAACAGTTTAAAAAGTTCCTTATTTCATCCTACCTCAGCCCCTGAAGGCAGCATTTTCCCATAATCTTTGTCTTCATGTTACAGTTTAAGCTGGACATGAGAGCTGTAGAGTTGTGATCAGTGAGAGAATTTAGTGGACAACATGTTGAAAGCACTATAAACCTATTTATCAACACAATCTTTTACAATAAAGGCTTTTATGACTCAAATTACTGTACTGAAATACTCATTGACTTATACGTCTTGATGCAAGTTACCACACAGAAACAGTCACGCAGTACTTCCCTCGTGTAAACTAAATTTCATGACTGTTTAGTGTATAATAGAGTTCAATTACCCACTCTTGATAAACATCTGATTATTTATATCCATCATCCCAGGACAAATTCGATGTAGTCCAGAAATCACTTTTATTTTCCATATAGTCACACAGTACAAACAATACAGATGAACACTCAAAGCGTGTCTCCCGATGAAGACACACACACACACACACACACACAGACAGACACACTATACACACACACATATGTGAAACAGGTGATCCTCTTTGTATACTTTGTTGGTTTTATTTTATTTCTGTTAAGGGAATTGTAAAATTAGCGCAATCCTCTGAGTAGCATGCTTGCAGCTAGTTGTTTACAATGGCGGCTGTGGACTCCTCTCCTTTCTCAATGTTTTGTGTATCATAGGTTTTTGACCAATCACAGGCTGCAGCACCTCCCACAGTCACTATATGACCCCAAAGTACCTAATCCAGAGTCGGAGCTAAAATTCCCCCAAAACAGCTTCGAGGAACTATAGTTCCTTAGGTGTGAAATTGACGAAAACTACAAGTCCCGGGGAAAAGTCCCTAAAACAGGCTTTAGTACTGCCAGTGGGAAAGGGCCTCACAGTATGTGTGTGTGTATTTGTGCAGGTGTACTCTGTAGATTTTCAGATTCCTGACAGCGCAGCGACAGCTACAGCATACCTGTGTGGAGCCAAAACTAACCTGAACATCGTCGGTTTGAGCGCAGCCGCTCGCAACGGTGTCTGTCGCTCACAGAAGGGCAATGAGGTCACGTCCATCCTCAAATGGGCTGAAGACACAGGTACACACAGACAGGTACACACACATGCCACAACTATACATTGATGTCTATTATTCTTGAACTGAGCTAATGAAAATGGCTTGCCCTCAGAAAATAGCTCTTTGGCTGAACTTGATTCAGTCGTGGAAGTTGGTTCCACATGTTTGAAATTAGTTTTCCTTACTTAATATTACAATGTAATCTCAACACAAACACTTGCTTGTTTGAAGCACTACACAGTGTAGTTTAGTAACTACACTAACACTACAAAAAAGTTTTCATGTAGTCCGAACTCAAATGGATTAAATAAACTTCCATTTTTTCAAATTTAAATGGATAGAACTCGACAAAATCAAGTGTGTTGCTTTACTTCAGTAAATTGAACAAGCAGCAAAAATACTTTTTGACTGAAGGTCCCTACAATGAAGATATGTTATTCTCACAAACATTGCAAAACCTCACACATGCACGCTGATAATAAAAAATACAAAAAAAACATTCTTACATTGCTTGTGTTTTAGCTGCATGTTATGGAGCATAGAGAGTAAAAGAGACATATGAAGGTGTGAGGGGAGATGCGATTCTCAGAAGACGATACATTTTCATTCCAGCAGGCTTATCAGCATAAAACATTTTACATAACCTAATTTTAACACTGTTTAATGCATGAGATTGTACATGTGAAAATATGAACGCCATAAATCTGAACACTGCTGAGCTCAGGCCAACTCGGTGTGTGTGTCTCAGTAATTTCTTTTCATGCTTCTGTAAAGGCAAGTCAGTTGGCATAGTGACAACCACGCATGTTCAGCACGCCACCCCTGCTGCTACATATGCCCACAGCACCAGCTGAACCTGGTACAGTGACGCCAATCTACCAGCATCTGCCATCACTAAGGGATGTTCAGATATCTCATCGCAGCTGCTCAGAAACACTGACATTGATGTGAGTGTGTGTGAGAGAGTGAATTATTGTCATTATAATTCGCTTTATATAAAAACAATAGAAGTCTATGGTGCGTCCTCAGTTAACCCTCTTATGGTATTCAGTCATTTTTGACCGAAATACATTTTTTAAATGTAATAAAAATGGTTTCCTTTATCTGAGCAGTACAAGACTTGGTGACTTTTCCTCCATTTGCCATCGAAATAATAAAAAAAAAAATTGGGCTTGATTCGATAAGCCTAAGTGGTCGTAAATAAATAATAAAAAAAAAGTGACACCTTTGGTATTTGCGGTCAAAATTGACTGACCATTGAACATGAATGGGAAAGACCAAAAAACAGAGCACATTTTTTTTTTGATCTGCCAAATACAATCATTAAATCAGCCACAATGCAGAAAAAAACAGACAAATTACAGGGTGAGACTCTAAAATATCCTCAGTGCAAATCACACACACACACAAATGAACTGGTGAGGCTATAACACAGAGCTTTTTTTCATATTTGTTAAAAGAACATGTACATTAAAATACAGTTGTTAAAACTAAACTGTCAATGCTAAACACACACATACTCAGAAATGAATGGGTGAGACAATAACACACTCGCAATGAAGAACACACTCTCTCTCACACACTCACACACACACACACACACACACACGCACACACACACAGAGAACCAGGGCATCAATAAGTGGAGCTCTACAATCATATTTTGGTCATTTTTGACATTACAATTCATCTGTTGTTTTCCAGCTAATGACAACAATCTGACACACACACACACACACACACACACACACACACACACAATTTTGCAAAATACATTTTTACTCTAGAAAGTGTGAAATTGCGAAATGTTTACTGATTCTTCTGTTTTATTCTCTAATTGAATTTTCAGAATTTTGCAGTTCATTTCTGTTTCTTGATTTTCATTTTCTTGATATTATTATGCATTTAATTTGAGTTATTAATTTTTATGTTTTAAAT
>NW_026249770.1:0-3067 GCF_019703515.2 Myxocyprinus asiaticus
TAAGATGTTGGTTAATGGAGAAAAATAACCTTGGGAGAAACCAGGCTCACTGTGGGGGCCAGTTAACCGGGAATTGAATTTTGGGTTGAAGATGGATGGAAGTCGTCCCGTAGAGTCCTCCCAGTTGGCGGAGATCCTCCAAGCCCTCGCTGGCCTACATCAGAGCCATCAGCAGACACTGCTTGAGCTCCGACAAGATCAAGATCGCCGGTTTGTCGAGCTCCTGCACGCTCAAGCCAAGGACCGGCAGGCAATCCGGAGCCTCCTCAGCCAGGAGGCATCCTCAGCCACGACCCCGGACACTCCCGCGCCGTTACCCCCGCCCGCATTACAGAAAATGGGGCGGCGGACGACCCCGAGGCCTTCCTGGATTTGCTGGCCGCTCGGCCAATGGGCGGCCCGACTGATCCCACTATTGTCCGGGGAAGCCCAGCTCGCAGCTCGACAACTGCCAGCGACGAGCCTCCTGGCCTACGGAGATTTAAAGAGAGCCATCTTGCAATGGGTTGGTCGCACTCCGGAGGAAAATCGTCAACTCTTCCGGAGCTTGAAGTTGGAGAGCTCCGACAGCGCGTTTGCCTTCACCCAGTGGCTCCGTGACGCCTGCCAATGATGGCTGCTAGTGGGGCACCGCGACGTCGATGGAATTATCGATCAGGTGGTACTGGAGCAATTCACACATCGACTGCCAAAAGGGATGGCGGAGTGGGTCCAGTGCCACCGCCCGGCGTCGGTGTACGGTTCTGTGTGGATTATAGAAAAGTCAACGCGGTGTCTAAATTTGATGCATATCCAATGCCTCACGTTGATGATTTGCTCGATCGGTTGGGCACTGCTCGATTTTACTCGACATTGGATTTGACGAAGGGATATTGGCAGATCCCCTTGACACAAATCTCCCATGAGAAAACTGCCTTCTCCACACCGTTTGGATTACACCAATTTGTGACACTTCCGTTCGGTTTGTTTGGGGCCCCGGCTACGTTTCAGCGTCTCATGGACCGAATCCTCAGACTGCATTCAGCTTACGCCACTGCCTATTTAGTTGATATCATTATTTATAGCAATGATTGGCAGCGGCACATGCAACATCTGAGGGCGGTTCTGAGATCGCTGCGCCGAGCGGGACTCACAGCGTACCCAAAGAAGTGCGCAATTGGACTGGTGGAGGTATGGTATCTGGGGTTCCACTTGGGCCACGGGCAGGTGCGTCCCCAAATTGATAAGACAGCAGCGATTGCGACCTGCCCGAGACCCAAGACCAAAAAGGGGGTGAGACAGTTCCTGGGGCTGGCTGGCTATTATAGAAGGTTCGTGCCTAATTATTCGGACGTCACCAGCCCGCTGACTGATCTCACTAAAAAGGGAGCTCCAGATCCGGTCCAGTGGACGGAGCAGTGTCAGCGGGCGTTCACGCAAGTTAAAGCTGCACTTTGCGGGGGGCCTCTTTTACATTCACCTGACTTCTCTCTCCCTTTTGTTTTACAGACAGATGCTTCAGACAGGGGGCTGGGGGCCGTACTCTTGCAGGTGGTGGAGGGGGCGGAGCGCCCGGTGTTGTACATTAACCGTAAGCTCTCCTTAAGGGAAACTAAGTACAGCACCATAGAAAAGGAGTGTCTCGCCATCAAGTGGGCGATCCTCACTCTCCGATACTACCTGTTGGGGCGGGCCTTCACCATCTGTTCCGATCACGCCCCTCTCCAGTGGCTCCACCGCATGAAAGATACCAATGCCCGGATCACCCGTTGGTACCTGGCTCTTCAGCTGTTTAAGTTCAAGGTGGTCCACAGACCGGGGGCGCAGATGACTGTCGCCGACTTCCTTTCCAGGAATGGGGGTGGAGTGGTAGGCAGGCCGGATGCCGCCCCGGCCTGAGTTGGGTGGTGGGGATATGTGGCAGCGGGGGCGTGGTCAATCATCTCTCCAGAGAGAGAAAAAGTGGTAAGGGCGCTTACACCTGAGCTAAATTATGTCTAACACCTGTCTCTAATTTCAGTGAGCACGGGGAGAGCGGCATAAATAGAGACACACCGCAAATAGAAGAGAGAGAGCCTGGGCACGACAGACCCGAACCAGAAGCAAAGAGTTTTTATTACAAATAATGAGAGTTTATTTTGTGAAGCGATGTGTGATAGTAGAATAACTTAGTGCATAACACAAGACTGTGAGACTGTAATTGTTCTGCAGACAGAGAAAATAAATCCTTACCTGAACCAGGAAAGCTGCTTCTCGTTTCCTCCTTACATATATATATATACATATATATATATATATATATATATATATATATATATATATAATCATAGGATGACAGGATGTGCATTTCCTGTCTGTATCAATAAAAATATAATGTAGACCCATGTGATTACAAGAATTTGATATGCTGAACATGGGTGATCTTAGCAGCAGTGTTGAAAAGTCTGGAATTATGAAGAGGAAAATCACTTGTTATGTTGTATTGCTAATTTGTAAGACACTTGTATAGGCATCTGCTAAATTAATAAATGAAAATGTAACGAAGACATGAGAAAGAATAATCAGAAAAATAATGTGTCACAAACCTACCACCGACTATTTGAAACCACTGCATCAAATAAGAATCATCCAGTCACAAAAATCACACCTCTCAGCCACAAAATTCTTATCTAGATAGTCTGTATAATTTCTGAGAAACCACTTTCCAGCATATGAAAGACAAAAATACTGAATTATGCAAAATCAACAGTTTTTTTTTTTTTTTTTTTTTTTTTAAAGAAATGATACTTAATGAGAGACAGATACTTTGAGTGGTGGGTGCAGTCTATAGTCAAGTCAAGTCATTTTTATTTGTATAGTGCTTTTCACAACAAACATAGATTCAAAGCAGCTTTACAGGAAATCATGTATTTAAAAAAAAACAAAAAAATGAAACTGTAATATCTATAATGCATTACAGTGATCATTGTGTAGTTTGATTAAATATGATTGTAAAATGTGTATAGAAATTAAATAATTAAATAATAATTGTATTTAGAACCCCTGTGAGCAAGCTGAAGGTGACTGTGGCAAAGAACACAAAACTCCA
>NW_026249771.1:0-3063 GCF_019703515.2 Myxocyprinus asiaticus
GGGCGTGGCCATGAGAGGTGCCCTGAACCCAGGAACCAATCATCAAGCCGTGAGCGCTCAGGGGAGGCTGGAGGGTTCCAGTCCAACCCGATACTCGAGGTGGCCCGGGCAAGCATGGCGGTCAGCTCTGCGTCGGCCTCAGACTGGGCGGGCAGACCCGAAGGTGGCAGCCCAGTCGAGTCCTCGGCATCCGACATCGCAAGTGCACTCTCCGATGCAGCAATCGAAGACTCATCCTGCTCGCGTCCCTGAAAGACACATCAAGCCGGCCATAAGGCGAGCTGGTCACATTTCGGAACCGGATGGGAGAAAACAAACTCCCCAAACTCCCCAGGGGCAAAATCTGCACTTGTCGTGCAGAAGGAGAGAAAGCCGCTGGAAATGCACTGTATATCCAACAGATACGCTTCTTAAGAGATGAATGGAACAGCAGTAGTATTCAGCTCGCTGATAGTACAACCACTCGGCTCCGAAGAAAAAATCTGAATGAATCCTGCATTCCAGCTCCCTTTTGTACCCGTATGTCCGGGGGAGTGGCATGCAAATTCCACTCGCCAGTTCTCATTGGCCTTTTCTCAAAGATCTGAGGTGATCGGGCCTCTCAAGAGCGACCCCTAGTGTCACTACATCGACATAACGTCGAGTGAGTGACAGAAGGGGAACCAAGATCCTGCATAGTTGAATCGCAAAGAAAGGAATACAGATGGAATCGTAGACATATATTACTTGTTCCTAAACCATCACAACAACACAGTGACTACAGCTTTGCAGATCATCAGGTGACTGGTCTACTAAATCAAGACCGAAATATTCCATCGCACCACATCGGAGAACAAGTAACACCTGCTGAGCCTAATAGGACAACATAATTTAATGAACCTGCCAATGATTCAGGGGCAAGACCAATGATATACTGTATATATATATATATACAACTGGATTGCTCATAACATAATAACAGTGAAGCCACTGCGCCACCATATTGCTATGCCGAATCATTCCAATGTCCCTATTGACTTAGGAAATCATCTAATTTCAGTGAGTATAGATATTTAATCACCGATTTTATATCTGAAATCTGCATGTACATCCCTACAATGCAAACATCCTACACATGTAATTATTTATTTATGTAAAGTTTATTTATGCAAACAGATCAGCTGAATGTAAACAAGTTCACTGAGACTTGAGGTAAGATACAAACAGACATTTTCAGACTTATTCATTGTGAACATCGAAGTGTTTGTTCAGAGTTTATGTTTTCATCAAAAAGTGCCTTGTACTTGCAGTCATTTGAAGAAGAGTGCACACTCTCTCTCCCTCTATCACACTTGCAGTATACGTGCAGAGAGGGAGACAAAGCAAAGTTGGTTCAAATTAAACTTTTTTAAAATGGCAAACGAACACATATTTATGACATGTATCCATGTATGACTTCAGATAGCACTTCAATATAAAAAAGCAAATCCTGGGTATCCAAGGCGATTTAGAAATCCTGGTCTGACACTAGAGGGTGAAATGCAACTGTTATATCCAGAGGTCGGAGATGGTGAAACGGGGATGTTTTCTCCTGTCAGTCAATGATGTTCTATGAGAGTTTGGGCATACCAAGATGGCCGCTCAAACACTTCTGGTGGCTTCACCTCCTGCAGGCAGTTTACCGCTACATCAGCGAGCCAGTTCTATATATACAGTATATCAATGGGCAAGACCCTATATGACAAGATAAGGCAGGATCTCAAAACCAAATCCGAAATATATGCAGTGAACTGTTCAGATGGAAAAAAGGACTCATAAGTATTCTTGAAGGGATTATCAATTCGTTCAAATTGATGCATCCTGAATTTCATGTTATCACTGTAATGTCACAGTTAAAAGCTTAAGATGTTATATCTGGTCATAAGTGATTTAATATGTGATTTCAGTTTGAGTAATGTTCATGTTTATTTGTATAACAAGGGATACAACTAAAGAAATGGGATGTAGAACACTGTTAATGTTCTTTGTGATTAACAACTGCATTTTGGACTCTACAACTAGCCGTAGTAAGGATGCCATGGAATGCCCAGATGTAGAAGGGAAGTGTGTGTTGTAGGTTATCCGTGTTCATATAATGCTGTTCCAAGCTTGTCAGTAAACTTCTGATATAAACAAAGCCAGCCTACACTGTCATCATTCAACACAGAGTAAAAAATAAATAAAAAATTATGTTGATGATTGTGTTTGTTGCAATCCCCAATGAGTAAGCCAAAGTCAACAGTAAAACTCCCTAAGATGCTCATTTATTTATGGTTAGTCACACTGATTGCAACATTGTTTTACTATAGAACATATTATTTCAATTCAAATCAATTCAACTGACCTTCATTAAATCTTAACCTTTTAATAACACACTGGATCAGCCAGGAGTAAAGTGTTTTACGTGATAATTATTTCTGAATTCCTCTTCACCTTCATTACATTCAATTAAATTGGTAAAATTACAGGTGCTTGCTAATTTAGAGATCAGTCCATACTGAATGCAATATGGGACAAGCCCAGATTAACCTATATACAGTATATACAATCAGAAGTGTTAACTAATCAGGTGTTTGTCACCTGCAATATTACAACCATGCTATTAGACTTGCAAAGTCAGTTCACACCAATTGCAGTAAATGGTTATTAAAAGATTTTTTTTTATTTTTTTTTTTTTTATGGTGGATCTTAACTGTCATAATATTTTGGACTCAAAATATTTAATATTATTCACCTCATGAGTAAGTTTTACATATTGTATATAATGTTCTCTGTTTAATTTGTGTGACTTCATTCTTTATGTGACTATCATTCTTTATGTTACTGTAACATTGTTGGTGGCTGCTGGCAATGATGACGATGACGAGGACGTGAAGATGAAGAACCCAAGTGCAGTTTATTTAGAGACCGTGAAAACCATTAACCCTGACTACAAACATGAAGCAATCATAACATGAAACTTGACTATAACCAGACTAGACTTGACTTGACTTGGCTTGACCATGGCTTGACAAACACATACGATAACATTCAATACTCAAAACA
>NW_026249772.1:0-3010 GCF_019703515.2 Myxocyprinus asiaticus
TTTAAATGATTGAAAAATACAAACAAAGTTAAAAATAAAATTTCTGGACAAATTACAGTAATTAAGTATTCAATTTTGCGCATTAACTTATTTTGCACGTTTTTACACATTCTTACAACTTTCACCTGTTGGACAATAACAGCTGAAAAAAATCCAAAGGAAAAAATATTAAATAATATTTTGAATTACAGTAAAGAGACAGATTTGTGTCCGGACACAAAGATTATTTATATATATATACACACAACACACACACACACACACACACACACAGTATATATCAGAAAATAACAAAATATATTATTTAAATTATAATATTATATAGAAATAATAATACATGTATATATTTACTGTATATGTGTATATATACATTTATTATTATTATTATTATGTAGTGTTACGATTTAAATAATACAAAATATATATTTTCTGAAATGAGTGGAAGGTTAAAAAATACAAAGTTAAAAGTTAATCATCTGGACGGTTTACAGTAATTAAGTACTTTATGCATTAGCTTAATTCGCACGTTTGAGAATTGCAAATTTCACCTGACAGTTTTCTTACAAGTTTCACCTAACAGACAATAAAACAGTTGAAAAAAATCAAATGGCAAAATATGAAATAATATTCTGAATTCAAAACACAATACAGATACATATTATTCAACTGATCACAATGTCTAGTCAGGACATTACTGATGTAAAAAACAGCACCATCACTGTTTGAAAAAAGTCATTTTTGATCAAATCTAGACAGCAGCCATCACTCCAACACCTTATCCTTGAGTAATAATGATAAATTGATAATTTGGTTCTAGAAAATCACTTGCCATTATATCAAACACAGCTGAAAACTGTTTGGTTTGTTAAATGAAGCTTAACATTGTCTTTGTGTTTGTTTTTGAGTTGCCACATTATGCAATAGACTGGCATGTCTTAAGGTCAATATTAGGTCAAAAATGGCAAAAAAGAAACAGAAATGTCACCTGAGTATCTGGACAAACTGACAGCTGTTTGAAGTAGTTTTTTCTAATTGTAATAGTAATTTTTCACGTTATTAATGTCCTGACTAGACATTGTGTTCAGTTGAATGCCACTTTGGTGAATTAAAGTACCAATTTCTTTCCATAAGAGCAAAATCTGTACATTATTCCAAACTTTTGGCTGCCAGTGTGTGTGTGTGTGCATATATATATATATATATATATATATATATATATATATATATATATATATATATATATTATTGAATTACAGTAATGAGACCGAATTGAGTCCGGACACAATGATTGATTTTTTTATTTTTTATTATTATTTATTTTATTTTTTTATATATATATTATTATTATAATTATTATTATTATTATATAGTATTAGGATTAAAATAATATATATATATATATATATACAGGTGCATCTCAATAAATTAGAATGTCGTGGAAAAGTTCATTTATTTCAGTAATTCAACTCAAATTGTGAAACTCGTGTATTAAATAAACTCAATGCACACAGACTGAAGTAGTTTAAGTCTTTGGTTCTTTTAATTGTGATGATTTTGGCTCACATTTAACAAAAACCCACCAATTCACTCTCTCCAAAAATTAGAATATGGTGACATGCCAATCAGCTAATCAACTCAAAACACCTGCAAAGGTTTCCTGAGCCTTCAAAATGGTCTCTCAGTTTGGTTCACTAGGCTACACAATCATGGGGAAGACTGCTGATCTGACAGTTGTCCAGAAGACAATCATTGACACCCTTCACAAGGAGGGTAAGCCACAAACATTCATTGCCAAAGAAGCTGGCTGTTCACAGAGTGCTGTATCCAAGCATGTTAACAGAAAGTTGAGTGGAAGGAAAAAGTGTGGAAGAAAAAGATGCACAACCAACCGAGAGAACCGCAGCCTTATGATTGTCAAGCAAAATCGATTCAAGAATTTGGGTGAACTTCACAAGGAATGGACTGAGGCTGGGGTCAAGGCATCAAGAGCCACCACACACAGACATGTCAAGGAATTTGGCTACAGTTGTCGTATTCCTCTTGTTAAGCCACTCCTGAACCACAGACAATGTCAGAGGCGTCTTACCTGGGCTAAGGAGAAGAAGAACTGGACTGTTGCCCAGTGTTCCAAAGTCCTCTTTTCAGATGAGAGCAAGTTTTGTATTTCATTTGGAAACCAAGGTCCTAGAGTCTGGAGGAAGGGTGGAGAAGCTCATAGCCCAAGTTGCTTGAAGTCCAGTGTTAAGTTTCCACAGTCTGTGATGATTTGAGGTGCAATGTCATCTGCTGGTGTTGGTCCATTGTGTTTTTTGAAAACCAAAGTCACTGCACCCGTTTACCAAGGAATTTTGGAGCACTTCATGTTTCCTTCTGCTGACCAGCTTTTTAAAGATGCTGATTTCATTTTCCAGCAGGATTTGGCACCTGCCCACACTGCCAAAAGCACCAAAAGTTGGTTAAATGACCATGGTGTTGGTGTGCTTGACTGGCCAGCAAACTCACCAGACCTGAACCCCATAGAGAATCTATGGGGTATTGTCAAGAGGAAAATGAGAAACAAGAGACCAAAAAATGCAGATGAGCTGAAGGCCACTGTCAAAGAAACCTGGGCTTCCATACCACCTCAGCAGTGCCACAAACTGATCACTTCCATGCCATGCCGAATTGAGGCAGTAATTAAAGCAAAAGGAGCCCCTACCAAGTATTGAGTACATATACAGTAAATTAACATACTTTCCAGAAGGCCAACAATTCACTAAAAATGTTTTTTTATTGGTCTTATGATGTATTCTAATTTTTTGAGATAGTGAATTGGTGGGTTTTTGTTAAAAGTGAGCCAAAATCATCACAATTAAAAGAACCAAAGACTTAAACTACTTCAGTCTGTGTGCATTGAATTTATTTAATACACGAGTTTCACAATTTGAGTTGAATTACTGAAATAAATGAACTTTTCCACGACATTCTAATTTATTGAGATGCACCTGTATATATATATATATATAATTTT
>NW_026249773.1:0-2899 GCF_019703515.2 Myxocyprinus asiaticus
TTTTTTTTTTTTGTTAAAAGCCAAAATCATCACAATTAAAAGAACCAAAGACTTAAACTACTTCAGTCTGTGTGCATTGAATTTATTTAATACACGAGTTTCACAATTTGAGTTGAATTACTGAAATAAATGAACTTTTCCACGACATTCTAATTTATTGAGATGCACCTGTATATATCAGTGGTTATATCCCTATATTCCCTAAACCTTTTTCTATATACTGTATTTTGTTTTGTATACCCTATACTAGGCTCAGAAATTAAGGGGAGCTCGGGGCAAAAATGCCCCTGGAATTCAAAATATGCGGGCAAAAAATTCCCTCGTATTTAATTATTTTTGTTTTTTATTTGTCACATCTGATATAGGCCTAGTTCTTAATATTCTATTATAGTAGTCCTAGTTAAACATATTATGCAGGGCTGCACGATAATGATAATGTTTTGACCATGCTTTACAGCCAATATAAGAGTTACTCTGTAGGGTTCGGTTTAGTCACTAGCCTGGCAAGGATAATTAGGCTGGTCTGTTTTGATGTTTTTAGAGGGGTTTTTGGCACTTGCCAGCTGCCTCAGGTTGGGAGACCAACTGGTCAGCCAACTAAACAAGCTAAACACCTGCGTTGCCAGGCTAGGAGACCAGCTAGACTATCTTAACACCACATTGGCCAGGATGGGAGACCTGCTAGACCAGTTTAAACCAGCTAAGAACAGCAAACCACCTTCTGCTGGTATGAAGCTGGTCTGTTCAACAGGGATATGTTGATGTTCTGTTTACAATGACATGTTCCATTATAGTCAAATCAAGTCAGGACAAAAATGTAATCAAAGCTACTCACATTTGGCTGTAGAGAACAAACACCTCACACCCCTCCTCTCACCTTTTCAGGTTTCTTCCGTAAAATGCTATTTTTGTGCAGGAAATACTTTTCTGATCACTCATTTTTCCATTTCCGAGTTTATCTCTGTGCCTCTCGGGCTCTGAAAAGGTTGACTCATTTCAATTAAAATTATAAGCAGACATGATAACAAGAAAAAGTCCTTCTGCACCAAATCGGCGTCATCTTAATGAAGAGGTTTGTGGATTTTAAGGGGCGGAACGTCAGGGACTGAATGTTAACATGGCTCTCTTTGTGTGTCTCTGTCGGTCACCTGTTTTGTCCTCGTCCCCTCCGCCTCACTCTATCTCTGTCTCCTGTCCTTAGTCTCTCATTTGGGTGTCCGGCTCACTTTCAGGCATCGCCTTAATCATGTCTGCTGCGTGTCTGTGCTGTATGGCTCTGTCTCACTCTTTTTACAAGAACATGTTTACTTTCTTTCTGTTTTCTGGTTGTACTGTATACAACCTGTATACTGTATACAACTTTTATACCCTATATCCTGTTTATATAGACCATATACCCTCTTCTGTGGTACATGATGTGGGTCATTTCTACTGTTCTATAGCTTATATCATGTTTATATAAACCATATACCCTGTTCTATACCCTATACCCTGTTTATATAAACCTTATACCCTGTGCTATACCCTATATCCTGTTTATATAAATCTGATACACTGTTCTATACCCTATATCCTTTTTATATAAACCCTATACCCTTTACTATACCCTATATCCTGTTTATTTAAACCCTAAACCCTGTTCCATATCCTATATTCTGTCAATATAAGCCGTATACACTTTTCTATACACTATGTCCTGTTAATATAAACCTTATTGCCTGTTCTATACCCTATATCCTGTTTATATAAACCTTATACCATTCTATACCCTATATACTGTTTATATAAACACTATACCCTGTTCTATACCCTATATCATGTTTATATAAACCGTATAGCCTGTCCTGTACCCTATATCCTGTTTATATAAGCCCTATACCCTGTTCTATACTCTGTTCTATACTTTACACCCTGTTTATATAAACCTTATACCTTGTTTTATACCCTTTATCCTGTTTATATAATCCTTATACCCTGTTCTATACCCTATATCCTGTTTATTTATACCCATTACCCTATTTTATATATGCAGTTTATTTACAACAGACCATATAACCTGTTCTATACCTTATATTATTTTTATATTAACCATATAGCCTATTTATTTATACCCAGTACCCTATTCTATACCTTCTATACAGTTTATATAGACCATTTAACCTGATTTATACCCTATATACTGTTTATATAAACCCTATAGCCTGTTTTATATCCCATGTCCTGTTTATATAAGCTGTATTCCCTGTTCTATACCCTATATAATGTTTATATAAAACCTCTAGCCTGGTCTATACCCTATATCATGTTTATATAAACCCTATAACCTGTTCTATACACTATATCCTGTTTATTTATGTTTATGTGCATTTTAATTCCAGCCACGGGTTCCCGGTGGAGTTGGAGCAGGGTGCAAGTGTAGCCGAGCTGAAAGAGGTGGTGGGACATCTACAGGGCATACTGCCTGATCAATTCCGGGTCATTTTTGCCGGAAGAGAGCTCTGCAATGAATCCACACTTCAGGTGACCCCCTCTGCCCTCTCTGACTTGCTCTCGCTTTTTTATGCATTTGTGTTTGGATAATAAGGTTGCTCTTTGCAAGCAAGAGAATATCTTGTATAGTGTGACGGTCAAACACTCTATTACACTCAGTGGACAACTTATTACAAAGCTTTTCATTTATCAATTTTCTCTCTATTTCTAATGCCTTCTCTTAGTCAATCTGTTTCTCTCACTCCCTCACTCATTTCCTCTCTCTCAGCAGTCTGATAGAGGAGTCTCTATAGGGCTCAGCAATTTGACAGAGTAAACAGAGCCAAGGGATCACCTGAACTTAAGTCTGCAGTGCTTCATTAACCCTGACCTTCTTAATTATGTATTAAAGCCCCCCCCCAACCCCCCC
>NW_026249774.1:0-2864 GCF_019703515.2 Myxocyprinus asiaticus
AGTCAGAGTTAATTTTGACCCCTTAATAAAAAGGTTTTCGAGCAATGTGGGCAGGTGGGCTTCATTACATTTATCGATGATTGGGAAGGTTAATGTTATTAAAATGAACTGTATTCCAAAACTCAACTACCTGCTACAATCTCTCCCAATAGATGTCCCCCTCTCTTATTTCAAGCAATTTGATAGCATAGCGAAGTCCTACATTTGGAATGGTAAACATCCCAGATTACATTTCAGTAAGATGCATAGGCCGATTGACAACGGTGGGCTAGGTCTACCCAAGATTTTGTTTTATTATTATGCATTCGGTCTCAGACATTTGGCTCATTGGTCGCTTCCACCTGAGAGAGCCCCTCCCTGGTTTTGTATTGAACAGGAAGTTCTTGCCCATATTTTGCCATTGCACAGCCTATCTATCAAACTAATCGGAGAAGTTAAGTTACACCCCGTTATCTCGCATTTGCACTCTGTATGGACAAAAGTGTCCAGAGTGTTTAATTCTGGCATTTATTTAAATGTTGCTTCAAGCATATGGCTGAACCCAAAATTATGTATTAATATGTCCCCTCTCTGCTGGACAGAGTGGATTGTGAAGGGGGTTAATACACTCGGTGACCTATATGAGAGCGGAGGTTTGAGATCCTTTGAAACTTTGGTTCAACATTTTGGGATTCCCAGATCTCAGTTTTTTAGGTATTTACAGCTGCACCACCTGCTCTGTACTATTTTTGGGAGTAGCATACACCCCCCTAAAGCGGCAGATACTCTGGGAGTGGTGATTACTGCTTTTGGAAAAGGTCATGAGGCATCAGTGTATTACTCCCTGCTAATTCAGAGTCTGGGGGATGGAGCTTCAACTTCTCTCAAGAGATTATGGGAGAAAGATTTAAACTTGATATTGGAGGAGGGAGTGTGGGCTAGGATTCTAAAAAATGTCAAGTCTGTATCTAGAGATGCAAGGGTGTGCCTTATGCAATTTAAGATTTTACATAGATTCTATTGGACCCCCTCTAGATTGTATAGGCTTGGTCTTAAAGACCCCCCCCCCCCCCCCCCCCCCCACCCCGCTGGCAATGTCAATCACAGCCCATGTTTTTGGGTGGTGTGCTGAGATCCAGGAATTTTGGTTGGAGGTTCAGAGTTTTGTGTGTGACGTGTTGGGCACTCGGGTTTCGTTTTGCCCCAGACTCTGTGTTTTGGGCGATGGGGTGGTCATCGATATAGGAGATAAATACATAAAAAAATTGGGTCCTGACCAATGTTATCATAGGCAGGCAAATTGTTTTAAGAGGATGGAAGTCGGCTGGAGTGCCCTCAATTCGGGAGTGGTGCAAGGAGATGGGGAGGGTGGCAGCTTTCGAGGAGGTGTCGTGTAGAAGGCTGGGGATCTGGGATTCATTTGATGGGACATGGGGCAGTTCTTTTTTTTTGTGATTAACATTTTTATTGATTTTTAAAAGCAAAGAAAAACAAGACATATATACAATGAATCAACATTAACTCCCAATACTTCCCCTCCCCAATCAAGAACCCCACCCAACCCCAAACGAACATCCCAGTGGTCTTACATAAGTACACACATATACAGAGAATAAAATAATAAAAATAAATAAATATATAATAATAATAATAATAATAATAATATATATATATATATATATATATATATATATATATATACACACATATACATATATACATACATACATACATATACACATATAATAAACATACAACTCTGAACTATACCTCTTTCCACAGACCCACTCTGAGAGCCCCCCAGAAACATCAAATTTCTACCCCATTTCCCAATAAAAGAATCCCATATCCCCAGCCTTCTACACGTTGAGGCTGCCACCCTTCCCATCTCCTCGCACCACTCCCGAATTGAGGGTGCTCCCACCGACTTCCAACACCTTAAAACATTCTGCCTGCCTATCATCGCACTGGTGAGGACCCAATTGTTTATGTATTTGACACCTACGTCGATGACCGCCCCATCACCCAAAATAATCCAATAGAACCGGTGTAAAATCTTGAATTATATAAGGTGCACCCTTGTTTTTATGTTTTTTTAAAATCCTACCCCATTCTCCCTCCTCCAATTCCAGGTTTAAATCTTTCTCCCATAATCTCTTGAGAGTGGTTGAGACTCTGTCCCCCAGACTCTGAATTAATAAGGAGTAATTCACTGATGCCTCATGGCCCTTTCCAAAAGCAGAAATCACCTCTCCTAGAGTATCCGCTGCTCTAGGGGGTGTATGCTATTCCCAAAAATAGTACAGAGTAAGTGGCATAACTGAAGATACCTAAAAAACTTAGATCTGGGGATCCCAGAATATTTAACCATATTTTCAAAGGATCTCATCACACCACTCTCATAAAGATCACCGAGTGAATTAACCCCCCCCCTCGCAATCCACTCTGACCAACAAAAAGGGGACTTATTAATGCATAGTTTGGGGTTTAGCCATAGGCTCGAGGCAATATTTAGATAAATATCTGAATTAAACACTCTGGACACTTTTGTCCATACTGAGTGCAAATGTGAAATAACGGGGTGTGATTTAACTTCTCTATTTAGTTTGATGGAAAGGCTTTGCAATGGCAAAATAGGGGCAAGAAGTTCTTATTCAATGCAGAATCAGGGAGGGGCTTTTTCAGGTGGAAGCGATCAATGAGCCAAATGTCTGAGACCGAATGCATAATAATAAAACAAAATCGTGATCACTGTGATCAAGGACTGAGTCCATCAAAAGATTAAAGTCTCCTCCCAATATTATATCATGAGGGGTGCCAGCAGCTTGCAACATCCCTTCAAGATCTATAAAAAAGCCCTGATCATCAGCGTTAGGTGCGTAAAT
>NW_026249775.1:0-2846 GCF_019703515.2 Myxocyprinus asiaticus
TGTATATATATATATATATATATATATATATATATATATATATATATATACAGGTGCATCTCAGTAAATTAGAATGTCGTGGAAAAGTTCATTTATTTCAGTAATTCAACTCAAATTGTGAAACTCGTGTATTAAATAAATTCAATGCTCACAGACTGAAGTAGTTTAAGTCTTTGGTTCTTTTAATTGTGATGATTTTGGCTCACATTTAACAAAAACCCACCAATTCACTATCTCAAAAAATTAGAATACATCATAAGACCAATAAAAAAAACATTTTTAGTGAATTGTTGGCCTTCTGGAAAGTATGTTCATTTACTGTATATGTACTCAATACTGGGTAGGGGCTCCTTTTGCTTTAATTACTGCCTCAATTCGGCGTGGCGTGGAGGTGATCAGTTTGTGGCACTGCTGAGGTGGTATGGAAGCCCAGGTTTCTTTGACAGTGGCCTTCAGCTCATCTGCATTTTTTGGTCTCTTGTTTCTCATTTTCCTCTTGACAATACCCCATAGATTCTCTATGGGGTTCAGGTCTGGTGAGTTTGCTGGCCAGTCAAGTACACCAACACCATGGTCATTTAACCAACTTTTGGTGCTTTTGGCAGTGTGGGCAGGTGCCAAATCCTGCTGGAAAATGAAATCAGCATCTTTAAAAAGCTGGTCAGCAGAAGGAAGCATGAAGTGCTCCAAAATTTCTTGGTAAACGGGTGCAGTGACTTTGGATTTCAAAAAACACAATGGACCAACACCAGCAGATGACATTGCACCCCAAATCATCACAGACTGTGGAAACTTAACACTGGACTTCAAGCAACTTGGGCTATGAGCTTCTCCACCCTTCCTCCAGACTCTAGGACCTTGGTTTCCAAATGAAATACAAAACTTGCTCTCATCTGAAAAGAGGACTTTGGACCATTGGGCAACAGTCCAGTTCTTCTTCTCCTTAGCCCAGGTAAGACGCCTCTGACGTTGTCTGTGGTTCAGGAGTGGCTTAACAAGAGGAATACGACAACTGTAGTGTCTGTGTGTGGTGGCTCTTGATGCCTTGACCCCAGCCTCAGTCCATTCCTTGTGAAGTTCACCCAAGTTCTTGAATCGATTTTGCTTGACAATCATAAGGCTGCGGTTCTCTTGGTTGGTTGTGCATCTTTTTCTTCCACACTTTTTCCTTCCACTCAACTTTCTGTTTACATGCTTGGATACAGCACTCTGTGAACAGCCAGCTTCTTTGGCAATGATTGTTTGTGGCTTACCCTCCTTGTGAAGGGTGTCAATGACTGTCTTCTGGACAACTGTCAGATCAGCAGTCTTCCCCATGATTGTGTAGCCTAGTGAACCAAACTGAGAGACCATTTTGAAGGCTCAGGAAACCTTTGCAGGTGTTTTGAGTTGATTAGCTGATTGGCATGTCACCATATTCTAATTTTTTGAGATAGTGAATTGGTGGGTTTTTGTTAAATGTGAGCCAAAATCATCACAATTAAAAGAACCAAAGACTTAAACTACTTCAGTCTGTGTGCATTGAATTTATTTAATACACGAGTTTCACAATTTGAGTTGAATTACTGAAATAAATGAACTTTTCCACGACATTCTAATTTATTGAGATGCACCTGTATATATAACCATCAAAGCACAGTATCTCAAAATATCTCAGAGGACAACAAATATGTACTTCATGTATAGAGAGAGCTTCTAACAAAAATAAAGATTCACGTAATGGTTCAAATAAAGACAAAAAAAAAAAAAAAAAAAAAAAAAAAAAAGGAAAACAACAAAACAGCCATCAAAAATATCAAACAACACCATATAGGGATATAGGACAGCCTTGTCCACAATTTCACACTGTAGAATTTATCTGTATTGTTCACACCCTGCTGAGTGGGCTCAGCTGCAGAGAGCGAGAGAGAGAGAGAGCGAGAGAGAGAGAGAGAGAGAGGCTGGACTGCATCTAAAATTCTTAGCTAATGATAATATACTGAATCGTGTTTACATAATGAATATAGATGAAACATCCATTGGGAAATCACTTGAATGAAAGACAGAAAGACAGAGAATATCATGAAAAGCTCCACAACCAGGAAGTAATGCTGCCTGCAAGAAAAAAGAAAGAAAGAGACACAAAGAAGGGATAGGAATATACATGTGTTCAGTAAGATAGCATTTACAAATTCAAGCAAAGCAACAATCTTTTTTCTCTATTTATGTGCCAGAGATTCTCCAGAGGGAACACAAAAGCCGGGCATGGCCTCTTTAGCTACCGCGAGAGACAGCGACAAATCCACCCCACATGACAGCAGTCTGACTCATGCTCAGACCTACAAACAGCCATGGTAATCTCCACATTAGACAAGAGAACATAAAATTGTGATTTTTTTTAAGCATTGGGGAGAAAAAAATACAATAAAATAAAAGCAGATGTCACAATTTAAAAGACACAGCTGCAAATATGTGAAGCCATGAAACTTATTTGTGCCCTTTGGCCGCCACAGGCATACATTTTTATTAATTAATAGTTTGTCTTCAATATGGCTCCATAAAGAGTACTGCTGAATTCAGCACACTGTTGCTGGACAGAGACACACAACATACAGTCTCAGTGTATTTCAGCACCACGGACAGCTCTCAAAATCTAAACAACAGGGCCTCCACTGCAGAGAGATGACAGAGATCCAGCTGAACTAGAGGTTGGACTGAACATGAGAGGATCTCAATACAAGATTTGGACGTTTGATTTGTAAGAGTGCGTATGTAGTAACTGAAGAAAAAGGGCGATTTTCATTGGACAACATATACAAAACCTCAAAGGCTCCCTAGAAAAGCTTACCTTCTCTTTACTAGGAAGA
>NW_026249776.1:0-2698 GCF_019703515.2 Myxocyprinus asiaticus
TCCATGTATTTTCCACTTAAATATCCCCCCCCTCTATTCTCTATTTTTCAGTCCACATATTTTCCACTTAAATATCCCCCCTCTCATCCACGTATTTTCCACTTAAATATCCCCCCCTCTCTTTGGGTGAGGTGTGGTCTCTGCGGTGTCCTCCCCTTGGGAGGGACACCCCCCCCCGACTAGACCTGGCGGCCCAGACGAATAATCCCCCTTGTTTTTTAGGGAGTGGAAAAAAAGAAGGGGAAAAGAGGCCACGACTGGCCTGTCTCTATCTTTTGGGTAGACTTGTCCCCAAAGGGCCGTTCGACACTCATAACTATGTTGGGGGAGGTTACGTGTCGGCCTGGTGCGCTGGCTATGAGGCACACAGTTGTCTGCCCGTCACACACCGCCAGTTCACGTAACACAGTTCAGCCAGTTGCGGTATTTTGTATAGGGACCCATAGTGTCACTACATCGACACAACGTCGAGTGAGTGACAGATAGGGAACGTCCTGGTTACTTGCGTAACCTCTGTTCCCTGATGGAGGGAACAAGACGTTGTGTCCCTCCTGCCACTATGCTGAACTACCCGCTGAAATGGCCGGACCTAGTCTCGGCTCCTCAGAATAAAACCTGAATGAGTGGTTGCATACCAGCTTCTTTTATACCCATATGTCCGGGGGAGTGTGGGTCCAAACGTTGACTACATGGTTACTTATTAAAAATGAATTTTTTGGAGCAGAGAATAATTGTGCAAGCCTTTTTTCTAAACATCTTCTTTTGTGTTCCTCATAAAAAAGAAAGTCATACATTTGAGTTGACATTAGAGAGAGTAAATGACAGTGTTGTAGTACTCGAGACTGGACTTTGTCTCGAGTGGTCTTGTCATGGACTCGTGAGCAGTTTGACTCTGTCTTGACTCGAACTCGAAAAAGTGTGGACTCGGACTTAACCCCGAGTCCAGTCGAGTCCCTTTTCAGAAAATAAACAGTGAAATCTTCGACATATCTGACAAATATTTTTGACTGACAAAATCAGAGATCTTGATGTTTGTCCCACATTTCAGTCTGTTGCATAGAATCAGAACTAGTGATGCCCAGTTCACAAATAAATAATTCTATTGAGTCGGTTCTTTTAAGCGAATTGGACAAACAGCTTAGCAAAAAGGTTTGAATAGATTGGCTATTCAGTCCGATTAGTTCGGACTGCTATCTCACTGAATAATTTGCAGCAGTTTCTCACTCATAAAACAGCATTGGGATATTCTAGAAAATGGAAAACAAACCAGTCATTGGATAAAGTGGACGTTTACCTGCAGTCAACAAAAGACTGCTTTTTTGAGAGATAACTTTGAGAAACTTCCATTGGTGCTGTGTCTTGTTAATAAGGGGCTGTTCACACCAAACACATTGTTGCGTCCATCCATGCTGTTTTTCAGTTGTTTTTCTATGTGAACATGCTAAACAGATGTCTTTGACCGTTGCATCGCTTATCGCTGTATTCTGCCTTTTTTTGTGCAGGAGTGCCACCATTTTTTAAGTTCTTTTGTCAAGTAAAAAAGAACATCAACTGTTAAAAGCGTGTCTTGAGACACCTGTGTTATACTCTTTTTCCTGATAGCACACGTACAACACCCAGGCGTCTATTTCATGTGTGTGTTTACATCTGGAAGACGTCTATTTTATGTTGTTTGCTATGAGACGTATGTCAATAAGTATGTCTCGGATGTCAATAAGACATTCAGCAAATGGACTTGGACTGGACTTGGATTCGGATGAGCTGGTCTTGACTACAACACTGGTAAATGATGACAAATGATTGGCCAAATTCTTTATTTAAATCTTGTGTGCATGTTGTTCTTTAAATCTGGTGTTGTTCGACCAGTAGAGCACTGGTAACAGCAAGGTTGTGGGTTCTGATCCTAAGGATCGCAAATGCAAACCTGGCAAATGCTTATGTGAGTCCTATGAACCTCATACCTTCTCATAACTCTCAGCCTCTACATGTTTGTTTTGGCATAGCTGCTTGGTCACAGACTTGGGCAACATCTGATGAAGGAGATCCTCTGCGAGACGCCTCTCTCTCTTCAGGTCTTCTGTCTTCTCCCTGAGGCTCTGAGCATAGTCCTGGATCCACTCCGTCATTTGCTTGAAAGAGTGTAGCACTATGGGGTAAATCAAGCAGGCGATGGCGAGCAGGCAGATCTTCAGGCTGATGTTGGAGATGTCTCTGGATTTCAGTTTAAGAGCCCATCCAGCCCTGGCATGAAAGCATCTCAGTGTGTTCTCCAAGGCTAAAGTTAAAGTTGAGGCACCAGAATGGAAAAAATCTTTTGTATTGGTCAAGTTTAGCTTGGTGTCAATGTTTTCTGTCCAGCAGTGGTGAAGATTTTCAGACATGCCTTTGAAGACTGACACAAGCGTTGTTGCATGACATATTTCATCCTGGATATCATCTTTTTCACCTGCGATAATCTGATAGTTCAGTTCCTGGAGTGTCACTAGCAGTTTCTGAGCAAGGACATCTGTCTAATCTGGGTTGCGTTTAAGAAGGCCAATGTCTATGTATTTAACTCCCCAGGAGTTTAATATCTGCTCAATTGCAAGAGTAAAAACCATGCTACCATTGGTATCCATGAGGTAATCTCTCCATGTAATATTGAGAAAGTGTGAAAGATCAGACTGAAGATACTCACAGAACTCGGCTAAATCAGATT
>NW_026249777.1:0-2637 GCF_019703515.2 Myxocyprinus asiaticus
CATGATTATGTATATTGTCGTATAAGTTGTGTATCCAGCGCACAATGGTACAGGTTCAGGTAAAAATAAAATTGCGGACACAGAACAAATCCGATAAGACGCACAATGGATGAAGCGGTGCCCAAAGTAACAACTTTCCATGATTCGAGATCGACAGAGTGCTGGGACATCGTCCATCTGTTAGTGGAGAGACCACTCGGGACACTTTGGCAGTCACAGTCGGTGAGTTGTCGACGTTAACTTATCTTGCTAGCTAGCTTATATTTACATACAATATAAAATCGATATTCTAGATAACTAGATAACATGATACCTCAGCTTGAGCTTCCCTCTTGCTTGTGAAATGAGCGGGGTGTATGACATTGGCACCAGGGTGGCGTATTTAGTGCGGGTTTTAGGGCAACGCAGAGGCTATTGGCCCGATGGTGGGAATACAGATTGATTTTGGTCTCACGGCTCCAGGTCAGAGGCTTTTGGCCTGGCTGACCAGTTGATAGCCCTACCTTGCACTGGCCTGATTGTGGAAAAGCAGCTATTGAAAGGGGTTAAGTCATTCCATTGTACAGTCCTTATTCAGACTAATAGAATGTTTGCGATGCTTTTTTTCTTATTTCGGTAATAAGACTTTCAGGAGAGCGCTAACTCTAAGTGCAATGTTCATGTTAGTGCGATGCGCAAGTGGCCGTGGGTGGGATTGTTTGCGCTATCTGTGGGCAAATGCGCACAAACTGTGGGTTTATTGTATGTTAATAAATTGGCGAAAAACGCAATTTGCTATTTTCTTGAGAAACAGGTCATTGCGCTAAGACGTCTGAGAATGTTTATTCTCGCCGCAAAGTCTCAACTCAGTTCCTGCATTTGCAGTTTGGAGATTCCAGCAGCAGGTGGTAATAAAGTTAATGTCCAAACTCTGAAAATACGGTGGAACATAAAATTATGTCCCTAACAATTACAGTTAATACATGATGTTGTGTGTCAGTAGAGCGATATGATTAAATATATTTGCATTCTCTATAATTTAACAGAGCCTACATCCAATAAGTCCCAACGAGCACCACATTTTCCATGCTTACAAAGATTTACTACATTTTAACTGTCTCCTTTCAACGTTTGCTGAAAACTGCAGTTGCATTGAGCTTTTCAATCATAATTTTAAACTAATCTGATATAAGTAATCTTTATATTTTTGTCTGAATCCTTCTCTTACCAGTCGTTAAAACTTCACAATTCACCACATTAAAAACATTCCTTTACTAGTCATTAGGTATCGCATCCTGGTTCCTCTAGATTGTTTAGGGCACTCAGATGCAAGAACATAAATTGTCGCCTATGCATACAATCCATTTACACAAGCTATCAATGTTTTATGAATGGGCTCTCTTCATTTATCGCTTGCGTTTTGCACACGCAATTTCGCCAATACCTTTGCGCATAGACGTAGCACATGCTTGGCCGTGCCCGCTGACTTTGCGGGTATGGCGAATCGCTCGGCACTGCGCTTAAGATGTAGCGCTGTTAAAATTGTTCATATTTTCTCAAATTTTTCAACATATAAATTGGTTGTGAAGAAAACAATGCAATTACATTTTTCAGAATAACTCTTTTAATGAAAAGACATTTACATTTAGGAAGAGGTACTTTTTAATCCATAAGTAACTAATGGGCTAGTTTTCATACAAAATAAACATGTAACATAATTAGGTACTTTAGTTATTATTAACACAATATCGTAACACATGTAGGCTACGTTTCTCAACACTGAGAATGAATAAATAAATGCCTGTTTCTCCAGACTCGCGCTCGTCAGTCATCTTGATTTCAGTTTTAAAATCTTTGCTAACCTGCACATTATGTTGTGCTGAAGTGTTAAAGACTACGACTGGAAAGTGATATAGGTCTAAATTATGGCCGAATAATAATGAAGAATGAAGCATGAATAACATACCATGTTTTGCTCATCAGGACATTGTTCTGTGCGCACCACTAGCGAAAGAGAGAAGCATGAAATCATCCTCCATTAAATAATTGTTAATTTTTAAGTAATGACAAAAACAATATAATGCAAAGTGTAAATAAAATGTTTTATGGGAATTCAATATTAACAGACTATTATTTCCAATGACGACTAGCAGCGGCTGTATTTAGTCGACTAGTCTCGCACATCCCTAATTTATATATGTAAAAAAAATAATGTGATGCAAAGCACTGTCAATGAGATATGAATAAAACCCAAGTTTGTGTTGAGGATTTCCATTTTGTTTAATAACTAAATCAGCTTATATATGCACACATCCTGAAATAGGCAAAATGAAAAATGTAGCCTATTCAATTAAAAAATATATAGAAATGTCCTTCCTAGATAGCTACATTATTAGCTGAAGCTCCTTGATGGCAAATGTGCAAAATGCATGCTTTAGCAGTTTTGAGGGGCAGAGGCATTGGCCATAGCTCCTGATACTTTGTGAGGAACTGCTGTGGGGCATGGACTAATTTCATTTTAGGTCTGCTGCTCTCTCTCTCCCTGTCAGTGTCCTCATCTGATGTCATGTTTTTTTAGCTGCAAGGCACGCACGCACACACACAAACACCTCTCGGTAACTTTCTAGGTAACATTATTTCTGCTGCACATGCACTCAC
>NW_026249778.1:0-2557 GCF_019703515.2 Myxocyprinus asiaticus
GTGTTTGGGATGAACATTTTCACTTTTATGGTGTGTTTTGGCAGCTAACATCTAAATTCTGGTGTAGTCTTATAATAGTTAGTTGAAAAGTTATGCAGGTCTTTCGGTCAGCATCGCTACTTTTGTCAGTCTGATCCTAACTGACATGCGTTTGCAGATTCTTTCAGTGTGTATGTGTGTGTGTGTGTGTGTGTGGCCTGCCCATTGTACTCTTGACTGCAGCAGATGTGCACTAAACAATGCAATGGATAAATAAAAGGAAACTGTGTATAAATACCATGTGTGTGTATGTGTGTGAGTATGCCCAGCTGCAAAGCTCAACCATGTGAAGGCATATAGACCTATAAAGACATTCAAAAGCAACCATATGCCCTTTTAGTCTTTTCACTTTTTCAACAGATGTTTGGCATCAGTGGTGTGTCCAGACTTTTTTGACTGGGGTGGCCCATGTGGGGCACAGACTCATTCAAGTGTGGCATGAAGCGTAACTCAACATCCCTGATTTTAATTACAATACTAATAAGTACATTTTCAGGATTTTTTAATAGTCGAATGTTACTTAGCAAAATAATTAATTAATTGTTAATACTGCAAAACACAGAAGGCTCCATATAGCTTCTTTTTTTTTTTTTCAGTGTAATTTTTTTTATGTATATTGTGTGTCTTTAAACTGCATGAATGTTATGGACTCTGCTAATATTAACACGGTAGTTCTGTGCAATTTTGTGGAGTTTTGGAGTTGGAGAGATGATGCTAGCATGGCGTGGCGTAATACCATCAAGAAGGCTATTGTTTTATTTTGAGTAAATAAAGAATATATTGAAGATATTTTTTAATCTTATCATAGGCCTACACATAAAGAATGTGCATGGATTTCAGTTTTGTGTAGGATACTCAATGTTGCCATATATTTGTACTGCCAAGGGTAATTTGATTATTTAATTAAACAGTGCTTTAAAAACAATTACTTAATTTGATTTTAAAACTGTTTTCCTGATCTCCAAAAAATTTTTTCTTTTATAATTTTGCATCTTTTCTTAAGAGACATACTATTAAATAATGTATTAAATAAATTCAATGCACACAGACTGAAGTAGTTTAAGTCTTTGGTTCTTTTAATTGTGATGATTTTGGCTCACATTTAACAAAAACCCACCAATTCACTATCTCAAAAAATTAGAATACGTCATAAGACCAATAAAAAAAATATTTTTAGTGAATTGTTGGCCTTCTGGAAAGTATGTTCATTTACTGTATATGTACTCAATACTTGGTAGGGGCTCCTTTTGCTTTAATTACTGCCTCAATTCGGCGTGGCATGGAGGTGATCAGTTTGTGGCACTGCTGAGGTGGTATGGAAGCCCAGGTTTCTTTGACAGTGGCCTTCAGCTCATCTGCATTTTTTGGTCTCTTGTTTCTCATTTTCCTCCTGACAATACCCCATAGATTCTCTATGGGGTTCAGGTCTGGTGAGTTTGCTGGCCAGTCAAGCACACCAACACCATGGTCATTTAACCAACTTTTGGTGCTTTTGGCAGTGTGGGCAGGTGCCAAATCCTGCTGGAAAATGAAATCAGCATCTTTAAAAAGCTGGTCAGCAGAAGGAAGCATGAAGTGCTCCAAAATATCTTGGTAAATGGGTGCAGTGACTTTGGTTTTCAAAAAACACAATGGACCAACACCAGCAGATGACATTGCACCCCAAATCATCACAGACTGTGGAAACTTAACACTGGACTTCAAGCAACTTGGGCTATGAGCTTCTCCACCCTTCCTCCAGACTCTAGGACCTTGGTTTCCAAATGAAATACAAAACTTGCTCTCATCTGAAAAGAGGACTTTGGACCACTGGGCAACAGTCCAGTTCTTCTTAGCCCAGGTAAGACGCCTTTGACGTTGTCTGTGGTTCAGGAGTGGCTTAACAAGAGGAATACGACAACTGTAGCCAAATTCCTTGACATGTCTGTGTGTGGTGGCTCTTGATGCCTTGACCCCAGCCTCAGTCCATTCCTTGTGAAGTTCACCCAAATTCTTGAATCGATTTTGCTTGACAATCATAAGGCTGCGGTTCTCTTGGTTGGTTGTGCATCTTTTTCTTCCACACTTTTTCCTTCCACTCAACTTTCTGTTAACATGCTTGGATACAGCACTCTGTGAACAGCCAGCTTCTTTGGCAATGAATGTTTGTGGCTTACCCTCCTTGTGAAGGGTGTCAATGATTGTCTTCTGGACAACTGTCAGATCAGCAGTCTTCCCCATGATTGTGTAGCCTAGTGAACCAAACTGAGAGACCATTTTGAAGGCTCAGGAAACCTTTGCAGGTGTTTTGAGTTGATTAGCTGATTGGCATGTCACCATATTCTAATTTTTTGAGATAGTGAATTGGTGGGTTTTGTTAAATGTGAGCCAAAATCATCACAATTAAAAGAACCAAAGACTTAAACTACTTCAGTCTGTGTGCATTGAATTTATTTAATACACAAGTTTCACAATTTGAGTTGAATTACTGAAATAAATGAACTTTTCCATGACATTCTAATTTATTGAGATGCACCTG
>NW_026249779.1:0-2524 GCF_019703515.2 Myxocyprinus asiaticus
AACACATTTGCACATGGAACTACTTTCTTACACCATGGATCAGAATCTGCTGTTGCTGGTTCAAAACAAATGATGTGTCCATAAACTCAGCAAAAAAAGAAACATCCTCTCACTTTCAACTGCTTTTATTTTCAGCAAACTTAACATGTGTAAATGTTTTTATGAACATAAAAAGATTCAACAACTAAGACAAGTTTCACAGATATTTGACTAACAGAAATGGAATAATGTGTCCCTGAACAAAGGGCCTTAATGGCCACCAGCTGCATTAAGTAATGCAGTGCATCTCCCCCTCATGGACTGCACCAGATTTGCCAGTTCTTGCTGTGAGATGTTACCCCATTCTTCCACCAAGGCACTAGCAAGTTCCCAGACATTTCTGGGGGGAATGGCCCTAGCCCTCACCCTCCGATCCAACAGGTCCCAGATGTGCTCAAAGGGATTGAGATTGGGGCTCTTCGCTAGCCATGGCAGAACACTGACATTCCTGTCTTGCAGGAAATCACGCACAGAACGAGCAGTTTGGCTGGTGGCATTGTCATGCTGGAGGGTCATGTCAGGATGAGCCTGCAGGAAGGGTACCACATGAGGGAGGAGGATATCTTCCCTGTAATGCACAACATTGAGATTGCCTGCAATGACGACAAGCTCATTCCGATGATGTTGTGACACACTGCCCCAGACCATGACGGACCTCCACCTCCAAATCGATCCCGCTCCAGAGTACAGGCCTCAGTGTAACGCTCATTCCTTCGACGATAAAAGCGAGTTCGACCATCACCCCTGGTAAGACAAATCCGTGACTCTTCAGTGAAGGGCATTTTTTGCCAGTCCTGTCTGGTCCAGCAAAGGTGGGTTTGTGCCCATAGGCGACGTCGTTGCCGGTGATGCCTTACAACAGGACAATCTGAGCACTGATGGAGGAATTGTGAATTCCTGGTGTAACTCGGGCAGTTGTTGTTGCCATCCTGTACCTGTCCTGCAGGTGTGATATCTGGATGTACCAATCCTGTGCAGGTGTTGTTACTCATGGTCTGCCACTGCAAGGATATCAGCTGTCCTTCCTGTCTCCCTGTAGCACTGTCTTAGGCGTCTCACAGTACAGACATTGCAATTTATTCGCTGGTCACATCTGCAGTCCTCATGCCTCCGTGCAGCATGCCTAAGGCACGTTCACGCAGATGAACAGGGACCCTGGGCATCTTTCTTTTGGTGTTTTTCAGAGTCAGTTGAAAGGTCTCTTTAGTGTCCTAAGTTTCTATAACTGTGACCTTAATTGCCTACCATCTGTAAGCTGTTAGTGTCTCAACGACCGTTCCACAAGTGCATGTTCATTAATTGTTTATGGTTCATTGAACAAGCATGGAAAACATTGTTTAAACCCTTTACAATAAAGATCTGTAAAGTTATTTGGATTTTTACAAAATTATCTTTAAAATACAGTGTCCTGAAAAAGGGACGTTTCTTTTTTGCTTTGTTGCATATATATATATATATATATATATATATATATATATAAAACAGTATCCCCTGCTGAAATGTGTTATTTAGAACTGGTTTCATTAGAATTTATATATATATATATATATATATATATATATATATATATATATATATATATATATATTTATTAATAAATAGTATTGTTGTAGGGCTTTACTGGTTGTTTAGATCAGTGTTACTATCAGAAATAATTAATAATTATTTCTGTAGTTATTAATTAATATTTAAATTAATTAATTGGATCTAACTCATTAAAACCTCATATGGGACTCCAGTAAATGTAGTGTGCTACGTTTAGGAGCAAGTTTGGTTATTAGCAATAATTAATAATTATCAAAGATAATTATTAATTATTAAAATCAATAGAACATTGATGAGAATCAATGTTAGCTTTTTTAATCCTTTAAAATCAACAATTATCAAAGATAATCGTCAATTGTTAACATCGATGAAACATTAATTAAAATGAACACTAGCTTATTGATCATTCAAATTCAACAATAATCAAAGATAATTATCAATTATCAAAAATCAATAGAATATTAATAAGGATTAACATTGACCCTGAAATCAGGGACTAATAACCATATAGTATAACAGTCTCAATATTAGATTGTTTTCTTTGGAAAATCGACATCCGAAGAATATCGATTTTCGGGGAAAAAAACAATTAATGAAGGTTTGAATCCGAGCACTGACATCCCGTCAGCATGACACAGGCATATGCAAAACAAACCAAAACACTTCTCTTTGTAATATAAACAAAGTTTATTTATGCAGTAATATCAATTAATAATTAATACAATGCAGTCAATAAACTTCCGACTTACAACTACAAACTAAACAGTGATATGATTAGATATGGAAATAAAAATAACTCTATAACACATAGGGTGTGTGTGTGTGACAGTGTGTGTAAGGAGGGACGCGCACAAAACAGCAGACGTGACTCTCGTGGAGAGTATGTCACGTGAGACTTCCGGCCAGGGAATATGACCGCGAATGGGGGCGGAGATGGCGT
>NW_026249781.1:0-2487 GCF_019703515.2 Myxocyprinus asiaticus
TTTTTTTTTTTTTTTTTTTTTTTTTTAATGCTTTATTGATTCAATGCCACAAGAACAAGAGGTATTACATATCCACATAATCAAATTAACATTAGCTGCCAGAGAGAGAGAAAAAATAAAGGAAGAAAATTACATAAATTTCAATGCTTTCAGAGCATTACATGTTTTCAGTGCTTTTTTGTTTTTTGTTTGTTCCAAGAGGTTTACATATAATTTAAAGTCATTTATAAAATGTGCAAAATTTGGTTTACATTGAGCCCACTTCTTTTTATGTATATGGAATTTTCCTAACAAAATAAACAAATGTATAATATGTTGTTCTTTACAATTCAAATTTTCTTTTTCTGTATAAAAAAGTACATCAGATATACAAATTTCTATCATACACTCCATTTTTCTTTTAATATAAAATTCCAAATCCTTCCAAAATAATCTTGAGTAAAGACAATGAAAAAAAAGATGTAAAATAGTTTCTTTTTCTTGACCACAAAAATCACAGGAATATGAAATATTAAGCTTAAATCTTTCCAAAACATGCTTAGCAGGATAAATTCTATGAAGTATTTTGTAAGACACTTCCTTAACTTTGTTATTAATACAAAACTTATTTGGCAGTTTCCATGCTTTAACCCAAGAGATATTACCGAATAAAGAAGACCAAAAAAATCTTGCTGCCGGTAAGGACACAGAACAAAGAGCATTCCTTATAATCTTATTGCTACACTGTTGTTTTAAAACATCAACATTTTCAATGAAAATGTTTCCACAAAGATTAATCATGCTGATTTCTTCTGAGTTACAGTTTTTCAAAAGTAACATCACACTCTTTGGAATTGCATCAAAAACAATAGCAAATTCTCTTGGTTTAACTGGTAATTGAAATTTCTGAAGAAATTCAGTATATGACAACAAGTACCCATGGGAATTAACTAACTGTCTTACTAAAAGAATACCTTCCTTGAACCAAGTATGATAGAATAAAGATTTGTTTTTAAATAATATGTCCTTGTTATTCCATATGAAATAGTTGTGGGGTGAAAAATTGTGCTTATACACCAATTTCCATGCTAACAGGGCTTGTCTATGAAAACCGGCCAATTTAACAGGAATTTTGTCAACAGAAAAATTACATTTCAACAAAAAGTCTATGCCTCCAAGAGTATTAAATATATAATTAGGAAATGTATTCCAAGGACTTTCTCTATTCTTCATAAGCTCTATCAACCATTTAATTTTAAAAGTGTCATTGAGAGTATTATAATCTAAGACCTCCAGTCCCCCTTGCTCTTTAGGATTACAAATTACCTCCTTTTTTAAATAATGTGGTTTTTTCCTCCAAATAAAGTTATAAAGAATCTGATCTAAATCTTTAATAGTCTTGGGAGGCACCTCTAACGATAATGACGTATAGACAGATCTAGATATACCTTCCGCCTTTGACAATAATACCCTCCCAAATAATGAGATGTCCCTCATTAACCACAAATTAAATTTCTTTTTAGTTTTCTCAATAATTGGTTCAAAATTTAATTGACTCCTTTGTTTTTCATTTTTACAAATTATTATACCTAAATATGTTAATTTATGTTTAACTGGAATGTTCTCTATTTCTGAAGAGGAGCAATCTTTGAGGGGAAATAATACAGATTTATCTATATTCATTTTTAGGCCTGAAACACCAGTGAATTCCTCAATATATCTAATTATTTTTGGTACTTCAAATTTGTTTTTCAAAAACACTGCAGTGTCATCAGCAAACTGGCTAAGTTTAAATTGTACACCTAAAGCTGTGATACCATTAAATTGATTTCTTTTTATATGTGATGCTAAAACCTGAGTGACTAACAAAAATAAAAAAGGAGAGAGAGGGCATCCTTGCCTAATGCCACGATGAATATCAAATCTTTGTGAGGTACCATGAGCAAGTTTGACAGAACTATTACATCCACTATACAATGTTTTAACTGCTTTCAAAAACATATCTCCAAAACCAAACAATTTAATAACTTTGAAAATAAAATCATGAATCACTGTATCAAATGCTTTATAGAAATCAATAAATAAAATAAAACTGTCATCCTCAATAAGGTGATTATAATCAATCATATCTTCCCCCTATTGTTAAATAAAATACTTTATACAAAGTTGTGACGTAAAAGTTTCTTCTGTGTTTTGCATTTTTTCCCCCCACCCGTATTCTGGCAGGTCCCGCCTCCTGCGTTCGGATTGGCTATTAAGAGCTACTTACCGCGGTCTACGATTGGCCAGTTGAGAAGTCGTTCATTTAGCCTTAGTAACCAGAGTAAACAGAGGGACATCATATCGTATAAGTTGCAGAAAAACAAACAGCCACTAAGTTCGAAGTTCAGTGCGAATTTTAAATAGTTAATATTAGAAGAGACAAAACTATCACATGCATTTAAATCAGCTGTTTAAAGCTTTGTCGATTAATGTTATAATGGGGGTGATTTAATATCGCGGTAATAT
>NW_026249782.1:0-2359 GCF_019703515.2 Myxocyprinus asiaticus
CACACACACACACACACACACACACACACACACACACACACACACACAGTGGAGACCTCCATGGAAATATGGGATGTTTTTTTTTCATTTCAACCTGTAAATAAACATAAAAAAAAAATGTAAATAAAGAAAAGTCATAAGGTAAAATAAATAAGAAGCATAAGAAGGATTCTGCACTATTTGTAGGACTCTAAACAAATGTAAACACAAGATTCTTTTTGGAACATTTTCAAAATCATCAGGTTTTGCACAAATCTGTGGAGTCCATGCCAGTTCGAGTGCATGCTGTTAATAAAGTATAAATAATAAAATAAAATGTCAAATACTTATTCTGAAATTCATATACATTTTTCAATGTAACTTTTTGCGTTCTGCCGATAATATAATTTGTAATAATTATATTTAAAAAAGTCCAAAATTGATTTTTTTTTTAACTTGTGGTCTCAGGCTTTTGGACCCCACTGGACATGCACAAAATAAATAAAAGTAATAAATAAATACAGTAGTAAAATATCATAAACTATCAGAAAAGTCATTAATGGACCTGTAGTGTACTCAGCTTGTATGCTGTTCTCAAATCCTTGCAGCTCTTTGGGACCTGATGCGTGAAGGGCGAATCAAAAGGCAGAAAGCTCTTGTGACAGCCAATCGGCTTCCACAATCACAGACATTCCCAGAGTTCAAGAGCAGGGGAGGACCTGAATATGCAGAAGCTTTGAAAAATAGTAAGTGAATTAATATTTACCATATACAGTGCATCCGGAAAGTATTCACAGCACTTCACTTTTTCCACATTTTGTTATGTGACAGCCTTATTCCAAAATGGATTAAATTCATTATTTTCCTCAAAATTCTACAAACAATACCCCATAATGACAATGTGAAAGAAGTTTGTTTGAAATCTTTGCAAATTTATTACAAATAAAAAATGAAAAAAATCACATGTACATAAGTATTCACAGCCTTTGCTCAATACTTTGTTGAAGCACCTATGGCACCAATTACAGCCTCAAGTCTTTTGGAGTATGAAGCTACAAGCTTGGCACACCTATTTTTGGGCAGTTTCTCCCATTCTTCTTTGCAGGACCTCTCAAGCTCCATCAGGTTGGATGGGGAGCGTCGGTGCACAGCCATTTTCAGATCTCTCCAGAGATGTTCAATCGGGTTCAAGTCTGGGCTCTGGCTGGGCCACTCAAGGACATTCACAGAGTTGTCCTGGAGCCACTCCTTTGTTATCTTGGCTGTGTGCTTAGGGTCGTTGTCCTGTTGGAAGATGAACCTTCGCCCCAGTCTGAGGTCCAGAGCACTCTGGAGCAGGTTTTCATCAAGGATGACTCTGTACATTGCTGCATTCATCTTTTCCTCGATCCTGACTAGTCTCCCAGTTCCTGCCGCTGAAAAACATCCCCACAGCATGATGCTGCCAACACCATGCTTCACTGTAGGGATGGTATTGGCCAGGTGATGAGCAGTGCCTGGTTTCCTCCAGACATGACGCTTGCCATTCAGGCCAAAGAGTTCAATCTTTGTTTTTCATGGTCTGAGAGTCCTTCAGGTGCCTTTTGGCAAACTCCAGGCAGGCTGTCATGTGCCTTTTACTGAGGAGTGGCTTCCGTCTGGCCACTGTACCATACAGGCCTGATTGGTGGAGTGCTGCAGAGATGGTTTTTCTTCTGGAAGGTTCACCTCTCTCCACAGAGAAATGCTGGAGCTCTGTCAGAGTGACTATCGGGTTCTTGGTCACCTCCCTGACTAAGGCCCTTCTCCCCCGATCGCTCAGTTTGGACAGGCGGCCAGCTCTAGGAAGAGTCCTGGTGGTTCCAAACTTCTTCCATTTATGGATGATGGAGGCCACTGTGCTCATTGGGACCTTCAATGCTGCAGAAATTTTTCTGTGCCCTTCCCCAGATCTGTGCCTCGATACAATCCTGTCTCGGAGGTCTACAGACAATTCCTTGGACTTCATGGCTTGGTTTGTGCTCTGACATGCACTGTTAACTGTGGGACCTTATATAGACAGGTGTGTGCCTTTCCAAATCATGTCCAATCAACTGAATTTACCACAGGTGGACTCCAATCAAGTTGTAGAAACATCTCAAGGATGATCAGTGGAAACAGGATGCACCTGAGCTCAATTTTGAGTGTCATGGCAAAGGCTGTGAATACTTATGTACATGTGATTTTTTTTTTCTTCCGTTTTTATTTTTAATAAATTTGCAAAGATTTCAAACAAACTTCTTTCACGTTGTCATTATGGGGTATTGTTTGTAGAATTTTGAGGAAAATAATGAATTTAATCCATTTTGGAATAAGGCTGTAACATAAAATGTGGAAAAAGTGAAGCGCTGTGAATACTTTC
>NW_026249783.1:0-2357 GCF_019703515.2 Myxocyprinus asiaticus
AATTATATATATATATATATATATATATATATATACAGGAGCTGGTCATATAATTAGAATATCATCAAAAAGTTGATTTATTTCACTAATTCCATTCAAAAAGTGAAACTTGTATATTATATTCATTCATTACACACAGACTGATATATTTCAGATGTTTATTTCTTTTAATTTTGATGATTATAACTGACAACTCAGGAAAATCCCAAATTCAGTATCTCAGAAAATTAGAATATTACTTAAGACCAATACAAAGAAAGGATTTTTAGAAATCTTGGCCAACTGAAAAGTATGAACATGAAAAGTATGAGCATGTACAGCACTCGATACTTAGTTGGGGCTCCTTTTGCCTGAATTACTGCAGCAATGCGGCGTGGCATGGAGTCGATCAGTCTGTGGCACTGCTCAGGTGTTATGAGAGCCCAGGTTGCTCTGATAGTGGCCTTCAGCTCTTCTGCATTGTTGGGTCTGGCATATCGCATCTTCCTCTTCACAATACCCCATAGATTTTCTATGGGGTTAAGGTCAGGCGAGTTTGCTGGCCAATTAAGAACAGGGATACCATGGTCCTTAAACCAGATACTGGTTGCTTTGGCACTGTGTGCAGGTGCCAAGTCCTGTTGGAAAATGAAATCTGCATCTCCATAAAGTTGAAGTGCTCTAAAACTTCCTGGTATACGGCTGCGTTGACCTTGGACCTCAGAAAACACAGTGGACCAACACCAGCAGATGACATGGCACCCCAAACCATCACTGACTGTGGAAACTTTACACTGGACCTCAAGCAACGTGGATTGTGTGCCTCTCCTCTCTTCCTCCAGACTCTGGGACCCTGATTTCCAAAGGAAATGCAAAATTTACTTTCATCAGAGAACATAACTTTGGACCACTCAGCAGCAGTCCAGTCCTTTTTGTCTTTAGCCCAGGCGAGACGCTTCAGACGCTGTCTGTTGTTCAAGAGTGGCTTGACACAAGGAATGCGACAGCTGAAACCCATGTCTTGCATACGTCTGTGCGTAGTGGTTCTTGAAGCACTGACTCCAGCTGCAGTCCACTCTTTGTGAATCTCCCCCACATTTTTGAATGGGTTTTGATTCACAATCCTCTCCAGGGTGCGGTTATCCCTATTGCTTGTACACTTTTTTCTACCACATCTTTTCCTTCCCTTCGCCTCTCTATTAATGTGCTTGGACACAGAGCTCTGTGAACAGCCAGCCTCTTTTGCAATGACCTTTTGTGTCTTGCCCTCCTTTTGCAACGTGTCAATGGTCGTCTTTTGGACAACTGTCAAGTCAGCAGTCTTCCCCATGATTGTGTAGCGTACAGAACTAGACTGAGAGACCATTTAAAGGCCTTTGCAGGTGTTCTGAGTTAATTAGCTGATTAGAGTGTGGCACCAGGTGTCTTCAATATTGAACCTTTTCACAATATTCTAATTTTCTGAGATACTGAATTTGGGATTTTCCTTAGTTGTCAGTTATAATCATCAAAATTAAAAGAAATAAACATTTGAAATATATCAGTCTGTGTGTAATGAATGAATATAATATACAAGTTTCACTTTTTGAATGGAATTAGTGAAATAAATCAACTTTTTGATGATATTCTAATTATATGACCAGCACCTGTATATAATTTGTTTTTAGGAACATTAAGATTTTTTTTGTTTGTGTTGTGTGTATATATATATATATATATATATATATATATATATATATATATATATATATATATAATTTATTTATTTTTTAAATTAAATTTATTTTGTACTGAAATATAACCCAGACATGTTTCTGTGAGATTTACTCAATTAGAAAAAAACTAAAAATACCGCCACAATCCCTTTTTAAGATTCGCCTGACAGCTGCAGTTGCCCGGGCGGTTGTAGGGCGTTCTGTGTCCGTGTGACCCAGCAGTGCTGAACTAAATTCAGGTAAATTCAGGTACAGTCTCAGTGTCTCTGCATATCGGCGCCCCCTGGTGGCTGTCCGGCCGTGGCGTTGAGGTACTGCCAGCTGAGAGCCGCTAACAGCATCACGGCTGACACATAGACCGGAGAGAGATGATGCGCTCGGGACGACAGCATGGCTGGAGAAAGACTCTTCTCACGGATCAGACTCAAGATACACAGCGTCTTTTCCCGTGACGGATCCGTGACGGAAACTTTCTGCAGGATCTGTAGAGGGAGATTGAGATTACGCGGGATTAGGATTAGGGAGGTAAATAGATCATTTACGAGTACAGAGGACATAAACACACTGATCTAAAAGCATTGCCTTCTTTAAACCTTCATATAACTTATATTTAGTAAACTTAAAATGTATGTGACTGATTAGTCTTAAAAAACAAACAGATCA
>NW_026249784.1:0-2263 GCF_019703515.2 Myxocyprinus asiaticus
TCAAACTGATTTTAAATCATAATTTTAAATTCATCCTATCAGCCGTTGTAGCCAAGTACATTCAAAATGTTTAATCAAATAAAATTCAAGTTCAAGATGATTAATGCATGTTTTCCAGTTTTTCGACAATACAGTGATAAAAAAGCAATGTTTACCTACATATATTTTTACAAAACACTTTTTTTTAATTTTTTTTTATGACTAGGGTTTGCAAAACCTACTACTTCACTCACTAACATTTTGGATTTCAGTTATTTATTATCATTATAACCCAACAATTATTCACTGTTGTCCAGTTTTTCATTAAATTATAGTATGATACAGTATTATTATTACTTTGAGGATTTGTTGTATATAATAGTAATATATTTCTGTCTTATTTACTTTTCTTTCATCAGGAGCTTATATTCTAATGCTGCAGTGTATTGTTCATGTAACGTTGGTGTCAGGAGTGTAAGTGAAAGAGAGGAGATGCAGGAGTAGATTCTTATAATCTTTTAATAATAATCGCTGGAGTGGAAACAAACTATCAAGCTCAACGTAACACAACAAATCTTAACATCTAAACTTCACAGCATAACACTTCAAGGATTGACAAATGAAAACTAGAGGGTATTTATACACAATAAAATAATGAGAGAATGGAAGGCAGGTGGGGATGAGGATGAACAGATGGAAGTGATTAGGGCAGTGAACTATGGGAAATGTAGTGCAGGGGAAAGCTTCAAAATAAGAGTCCTTGAAGATATGAGTAAGACAGACTGTGACATTTGCAAAAGGCTGTATTTTATGTAAGCATTATATGCAACATTCCTAACAGTAAAAGTAAACATACAAGGCATAGCAACCCCTAAGCACACTATAGCAGAAGGGAAAAACTTTGAAACTTTGCTTGGTGCAGAATATGGAGTAATGTTAAGCATTGTAACAGACATCTCTGAAACCTGAACTTGTTCAAAATGATAAATCTTTGTGACACCTGAGCTAAAAATAATCTAAACACAGCGCAACGATTGAAACATAATGCAGGTGTCTTGACGTGCGTTTTTGAGACCTGAAGTTATTTTTAACTTGACACAGCATCTAAAAATGTGCCGGTCCTGCTTGAGACACTGAAGAAACAGCGAGAATAAAGTTGCCAAGTAAACTGATCCACTCTGTGCTTTTCAATGGGTTGTACTGTCCAGGGCCTGTTTTTCCTAGTTATAATGACCTTAGCAGTTAAGAGCGTTTTCTACAAGCGATTTAACGAACGTTCTTTATGCACTTAACATGAATGCTACTTAAAGGGATAGTTCACCCAAAAATTAATATTCTCTCATTATTTGCTCACTCTCATGATATCCCAGGTGTTTATGACTTTCTTCACCAGAACACATTTGAAAAAAATGTTTAAAAAATATCTTCACTCAGTAGGTCATTAAAATGCAAGTGGATGGTGATCCGATTTTTGAAACTCCAAAATTCACAGACAGTCAGCATAAATATCATCCATATGACTCCAGCGGTTAAATTAATGTCTTCTAAAGCAATATGATTGCTTTTGCTGCAAAAAAAAGATCAATATTTAAGTACTTTTTAACTCTAAATCATCTAAATTCACGAGAGGGTGGAGTTCACGCGGTCTTTTATGTGATGTATTCGTGTTGCCATGTTACGTACGTAATCTCATGTTCTCCACTTGGTTGAGACATCCAGGATAAGCACACAAATGCACCATAGTAAGTAAAGAAACAAATCAGTACAGATCTAAAACAAAACCAAAGAAGCTTCTGTACAGCATTCCTCCTTCTCACTTGTAAACAGCGCTGCTCTTCCGGCTGTGTCGCACGTGCGTCAGTTCTTGTGTGTTTCAAATGCCAACGCGATTACATCATGCGCACACTGCTCATGACTGGAAGCAATGGTTTATAGATAAAAAGTGTATTAAAAGCATTTGTAATATTTCGTTTTCACAAATTCCTCTGTCGGTCTGTACATGATCCTGCCCATGACAAGCATTACTGAATATAACGAGATTCACCATGTGTATTGCGGAGTCCAAAATAAGGAGATGTGTGGAAGCAGCGCTTTAAAGGTATCCACCAATCAAGTGGAGGTCTGCTCTTTTTTCTTCTCTCTCTGATTTTAATTGATACAGTGGTCTGCAACAATCGTGCCACCACTTTGTTGTTACTAACTCATCATAGGAAGAATTTGCAGGTTTCCATTGATTGTAGGCTAATATCCACTTCATCCAGCACTGTTTTTGTTCTTCATGTTG
>NW_026249785.1:0-2150 GCF_019703515.2 Myxocyprinus asiaticus
TCTCAATAAATTAGAATGTCGTGGAAAAGTTCATTTATTTCAGTAATTCAACTCAAATTGTGAAACTCGTGTATTAAATAAATTCAATGCACACAGACTGAAGTAGTTTAAGTCTTTGGTTCTTTTAATTGTGATGATTTTGACTCACATTTAACAAAAACCCACCAATTCACTATCTCAAAAAATTAGAATATGGTGACATGCCAATCAGCTAATCAACTCAAAACACCTGCAAAGGTTTCCTGAGCCTTCAAAATGGTCTCTCAGTTTGGTTCACTAGGCTACACAATCATGGGGAAGACTGCTGATCTGACAGTTGTCCAGAAGACAATCATTGACACCCTTCACAAGGAGGGTAAGCCACAAACATTCATTGCCAAAGAAGCTGGCTGTTCACAGAGTGCTGTATCCAAGCATGTAAACAGAAAGTTGAGTGGAAGGAAAAAGTGTGGAAGAAAAAGATGCACAACCAACCGAGAGAACCGCAGCCTTATGATTGTCCAGCAAAATCGATTCAAGAATTTGGGTGAACTTCACAAGGAATGGACTGAGGCTGGTGTCAAGGCATCAACCACACACAGACATGTCAAGGAATTTGACTACAGTTGTCGTATTCCTCTTGTTAAGCCACTCCTGAACCACAGACAATGTCAGAGGCATCTTACCTGGGCTAAGGAGAAGGAAAAACTGGACTGTTGCCCAGTGTTCCAAAGTCCTCTTTTCAGATGAGAGCAAGTTTTGTATTTCATTTGGAAACCAAGGTCCTAGAGTATGGAGGAAGGGTGGAGAAGCTCATAGCCCAAGTTGCTTGAAGTCCAGTGTTAAGTTTCCACAGTCTGTGATGATTTGGGGTGCAATGTCATCTGCTGGTGTTGGTCCATTGTGTTTTTTGAAAACCAAAGTCACTGCACCCGTTTACCAAGAAATTTTGGAGCACTTCATGCTTCCTTCTGCTGACCAGCTTTTTAAAGATGCTGATTTCATTTTCCAGCAGGATTTGGCACCTGCCCACACTGCCAAAAGCACCAAAAGTCAGTTAAATGACCATGGTGTTGGTGTGCTTGACTGGCCAGCAAACTCACCAGACCTGAACCCCATAGAGAATCTATGGGGTATTGTCAAGAGGAAAATGAGAAACATGAGACCAAAAAAATTCAGATGAGCTGAAGGCCACTGTCAAAGAAACCTGGGCTTCCATACCACCTCAGCAGTGCCACAAACTGATCACCTCCATGCCACGCCGAATTGAGGCAGTAATTAAAGCAAAAGGAGCCCCTACCAAGTATTGAGTACATATACAGTAAATGAACATACTTTCCAGAAGGCCAACAATTCACTAAAAATGTTTTTTTTATTGGTCTTATGATGTATTCTAATTTTTTGAGATAGTGAATTGGTGGGTTTTTGTTAAATGTGAGCCAAAATCATCACAATTAAAAGAACCAAAGACTTAAACTACTTCAGTCTGTGTGCATTGAATTTATTTAATACACGAGTTTCACAATTTGAGTTGAATTACTGAAATAAATGAACTTTTCCACGACATTCTAATTTATTGAGATGCACCTGTATATATATATACATACTGTATATATATGTGCTTTATTCTTGGCCACATACAGTCAAATTTTGCACAGTTCATAAAGGGATAGTTCACTCAAAAATGAACATTCTCTCATCATTTACTCACCCTCATGCCATTCCAGATGTGTATGACTTTCTTTCTTCTGTAGAACACAAATTAAGATTTTTAGAAGAGTATTTCAGCTCTGCAGGTCCGTACAATGCAAGTGAATGGTGGCGAGAACTTTGAAGGTCCAAAAAGTATATAAAGGCAGCATAAAGGTAATCTATATGACTCCAGTGGTTAAATCTGTCTTCAAAAGCTATTTGATAGGTGTGGGTGAGAAACAGATCAATATTTAAGTCCTTTTTTACTATAAATCTCTACTTTTATTTTTATTTTCTTCTTCTTCTGTTTTTGGTAATTCGCATTCTTCATACATATCACCACCTACTGGGCAAGTAGGAGAATGTATAGTAAAAAATATTTAAATATTGATCTGTTTCTCACCAAACCTATCACATCGCTTCTGAAGATATGGATTTAACCATTGGAGTCTTATGGAGTACTTTTACGCTGCCTTTAT
>NW_026249787.1:0-2066 GCF_019703515.2 Myxocyprinus asiaticus
AAATATATATATATATATATATATATATATATATATATATATATATATATATATAATTAGGCTAAATCTGCAGCCCTGTTACTTTCAACCCTGTTACCCATATGCACTTTAGCCTACATGTTGTAACAGGGCTGTAAACCAATTTTTTTTTTAAACCACTATTTTAATTGTGAATGTATTTTTTACATAAGCACCCCAATAAATATTAAGTCTGACCTCATGAAGTGAACAAACTTTTTTTTGCTGTGTGCTTTATAACATTTTTATTATTGCTTAACAAGCAGTTACAAACCTCCTGTCACAACACTTTGTTTGAAAAAAGAATAAAAATGTGTCCTGTTTGGACTCCATTTATGGTAAATGCATGGAACAATATGTTCCTGACCTTTTGACCTTAAAGGGGAATTCAGTAATTCTCTAGCTAGCTAGCATTGCCCTTCTTCCTGTACTTTAAGTTTCGATATGACAGTGGTGGTAGACGCTGTACTGCCATCTATCGACATGGATCAGCATGCTAGTCTCTGCTGCCCCCGCCAGCTCTGGAATATCATTTGCATCTGGAAAATGTGGTAATGAGGTAATTTCTAAAGTTATTTATTACTGCTATAATATAACTGCTTTGCCTAAAAAAAATGTCAGAAATCAAGCGAACATGCTTCTACTGTTAAGGACAGATTATTATTGTCCCTCATATCAATAATCTTTGGAGACTGTCTACGTTTCATGTTATTTCTAAAGACAGTTATTACATTTATTAGAGAACTGCTTAGCGTAAAATAAACATCAATTATCTAGCGATACAGAATGCCATGGTAAACGAAAGATTATAATTATTCATGTCCATGAATACTGTATTTGGTGAATGTTTTCCAAGCAACCAAAGTCATGGTTTACAAAAAATCCACAACAATTGCTGTGCCAAGCTAATTTGCACAAAATGAATGAAGACATGTGCCGTTTCATTGAGATGGAGGTAGATAGGCCCCTCTTATTATAGTTGTGATAACAAAGAAAATAAAATTACACATTGCTTTCCGGTTGCGTTTGTAAACACAGCTGAAAACTGTCCATTTCTAACATGTTACTACACACGTCATTTAAAAACACAATTCATTCATTAATGTGTAAAACTTTTTAAATTAGCCCCAAATTACTGAGTGCACCTTTCATAATACTGACCCGAACAGATTGGAATTTTGAAAAACAAAACAAAGACCTTTTCTCATTCAACACATTAAATAATCAATACCTGTCATCAACAAACCTTTCTGCTTTGTAAGGAATACACTTGTTTGTTTTCATTGTGTGGTTTGTCACAAGTTGAATGTGCTGTGAAGGGTAAACACTGAGAGTTACATGGGCTCAGGGTTGAGTGCATGTGTTTGGGGAGAGGTTAATTCTGGTAGAGCCCTGTAAGGCGTTCTTACATCCACAGTCAGGAGTGGCTTGGGAGCGCTGCTGAAGACAGTCAACTATGTGTGTACTAATCTATGCTTTATTGTAGTGCTGAAAAAGCACTCTGAGAGGTGAAGAGCAGGTAGTTTTAAACATTGTTTGTAGACAGAGATTCTTGTTTGTGTACACATTTATTTGCATTCTGATATACAGTAAATGTAGCTGTGGTCATGGTAGTTCACTTTAAAATGTTTTGTCAAATAACCTAAAAGAAAGTACTGGTGACATCTAAATTAACTGGTTTTAAGTCAGAAGTGTTAGGCCTATATACTACAACAGAATCTAACTAAATACATTTGGTTACACCAATGAAAGTATCAGATCAGGTAGAAATAGTTTCTTAAGGCAATGGTTCTCAACTGGGTTGCAGGTTTTGTTGATAAGGTTGCCGACAACAGGGAAAAAACTATTCTATCAGGAAGACTCGCAGACTTGAGTAAAGTTTTATATTACATTTATTTGATGAATATGAAACAGGAACGTAATGTCTCTCTTTGGCGTAAGCCCCGTCTGGCGGTCCGAATAAGTTATACTTGGAACCATCAGATCCTGCCGGAGATAGGAGGCAGGGGCGAGGAGCCAACCCCCATACAGGACAAGACTTGTGGCGG
>NW_026249788.1:0-2025 GCF_019703515.2 Myxocyprinus asiaticus
ACAGTGCATCCGGAAAGTATTCACATCGCTTCACTTTTTCCACATTTTGTTATGTTACAGCCTTATTCCAAAATTGATTAAATTCATTATTTTCCTCAAAATTCTACAAACAAAACACCATAATGACAACGTGAAAGAAGTTTGTTTGAAATCTTTGCAAATTTATTAAAAATATAAAATGAAAAAAATCACATGTACATAAGTATTCACAGCCTTTGCCATGACACTCAAAATTGAGCTCAGGTGCATCCTGTTTCCACCGATCATCCTTGAGATATTTCTACAACTTGATTGGAGTCCACCTGTGGTAAATTCAGTTGATTGGACATGATTTGGAAAGGCACACACCTGTCTATATAAGCTCCCACAGTTAACAGTGTATGTCAGAGCACAAACCAAGCCATGAAGTCCAAGGAATTGTCTGTAGACCTCCGAGACAGGATTGTATCAAGGCACAGATCTGGGGAAGGGTACAGAAAAATTTCTGCAGCATTGAAGGTCCCAGTGAGCACAGTGGCCTCCATCATCCGTAAATGGAAAAAGTTTGGAACCACCAGGACTCTTCCTAGAGCTGGCCGCCTGGCCAAACTGAGCGATCGGGGGAGAAGGGCCTTAGTCAGGGAGGTGACCAAGAACCCGATGGTCACTCTGACAGAGCTCCAGCATTTCTCTGTGGAGAGAGGAGAACCTTCCAGAAGAACAACCATCTCTGCAGCACTCCACCAATCAGGCCTGTATGGTAGAGTGGCCAGACGGAAGCCACTCCTCAGTAAAAGGCACATGACATCCCGCCCGGAGTTTGCCAAAAGGCACCTGAAGGACATTCAGACCATGAAAAACAAAGATTGAATAATTTGGCCTGAATGGCAGGTGTCATGTCTGGAGGAAACCAGGCACCGCTCATCACCTGGCCAATTACCATCCCTACAGTGAAGCATGGTGGTGGCAGCATCATGCTGTGGGGATGTTTTTCAGCGGCAGGAACTGGGAGACTAGTCAGGATCGAGGGAAAGATGAATGCAGCAATGTACAGAGACATCCTTGATGAAAACCTGCTCCAGAACGCTCTGGACCTCAGACTGGGGTGAAGGTTCATCTTCCAACAGGACAATGACCCTAAGCACACAGCCAAGATAAAAAAGGAGTGGCTCCGGGACAACTCTGTGAATGTCCTTGAGTGGCCCAGCCAATGCCCAGACATGAACCCGATTGAACATCTCTGGAGAGACCTGAAAATGGCGGTGCACCGACGCTCCCCATCCAACCTGATGGAGCTTGAGAGGTCCTGCAAAGAAGAATGGGAGAAACTGCCCAAAAATAAGTGTGCCAAGCTTGTTGCATCATACTGAAAAAGACTTGAGGCTGTAATTGGTGCCAAAGATGCTTCAACAAAGTATTGACTAAAGGCTGTGAATACTTAAGCACATGTGATTTTTTTCGTTTTTTATTTTTAATAAATTTGCAAAGATTTCAAACAAACTTCTTTCATGTTGTCATTATGGGGTATTGTTTGTAGAATTTTTAGGAAAATAATGAATTTAATCCATTTTGGAATAAGGCTGTAACATAACAAAATGTGGAAAAAGTGAAGCGTGGTGAATACTTACCGGATGCACTGTATACCAGTGGTCAATTGCGTGATTGGTTAATGAAGCAGCCAATTGTGTGATAGGTTACAGCAGCAGCCAATCGCATACTTGCTGCTGCAGTTCATGTGCAGTGTTTGGGTACTCGCGGGTTTAGGTTTTTTGAGCTTATTTCCTTAACAGCAATATGACAATATGGACAAATACATGGAGAAAAAAAAAATAGGTTAGTGATTAATTTCTCTGATTTTTTTTCCAAGTCTACACCGAATGATTATTCGATATATTTCCTCAGCACTTTCTGAAATAGCTTTCATCAGGTATGTGTATAATCCAGATGAAACATTTCCAGTTCTTGAGTAGGAGTTTCTATTTCATCTGATCGGTGTATGTTTTGATTGGTGATCCGGCGCTGGAATGTGTTATTTTGAATTGTATA
>NW_026249789.1:0-1902 GCF_019703515.2 Myxocyprinus asiaticus
GAGAGGAGTGGATGAGAGAATGAACACTGAATAAAAATGGGACAAAGGATAAGAGAATGAGCCTTAAATAATAAAAGGACTAAGAATGAGTGTATGAGCCCAAAAAAGGGTACAAGTATGTATGAGAATTTGAGCCCCAAAAAATAATAAAGGGACTTGTATGTGTCTATTAAAAAAGTGAAGGTGAAAGAAATTAGAAAAATTGTTTCAAGATATTGGTGGTGCAGATAATTGTAGTAGGAAATAAATTAAAATAGTAAGATATACGTTTATCCTCTAAATTTAATGATTTATCTAGATAAATCATTTTTCATTTTTTATACGCCAAATAAAATAACAGTGAAAGAAATAAAGACTCAGCTTATCTAAGAAAAAGCAGCTGTTATAGTGGTTTGGCACTATTTGGATGCAGAGTGATCCTAAAAGTAAATTGACAACATATAGGAAATTTATACGTATATGTGGTATAATAATTATTACAATTAAAGTGCATGTTATAGAAAAAGATAAGGGAAATTCATTAATAAATAAATGAAAATAATTGAATTTCTTTTGGAAGATCATATTATTTGAACAAATTAAAACTGTCCAAAAATCAAAACATTGTTACAAAAATTGATACATTGATACATTTATCCTAATTAGGATTAAAATGTCCATTGCACAGAGAATTTATAGATAAGATCTCAAAAAAATTACAAAAGAGAACCAAAGATATGATGAAAAAATGGCCAAAGGAACAGAAATGTGATGTAGCATTGTGCGAGGAAATGGAAACTTTGATATAAAATTATAAAAAATAATGATAATAATTTAAAAAAATTAAAAAGAGAGAGAAGTGCTAGCACTGTTCAAAAAGGAAGGAGAAAATTTACTGAAAAATATAAGACAGGCAATAAAAATACTGAAGGATGCAGAAAAAGATATAAATAAAAAAGCAGAGGTCCTTGCTAAACCGCCTCCATATGTGCCCCAAGAAGGTCAGTTCCCAATACTCAAGGGAACTGTAAACATTTTAGGAGAAATGTAGATGGAGGGTCATGTGGAGTTAGAAAAAGAAAGACAACCAAGGCTGGGGGTGAGACTGAATAAGAGACAGTTTAGAAAAAATAAGAGAAACCTGCCTTTAGATTGTTATGAACAGGCACTGACAGTGTTAGAAAAAAATGAAAGCACAGTATGAAGAAAAACAGTATGTGAAGAAGAAACGTTAGGACAAGTGAGAAGAGAATAAGAGGATACTGAAGCAGAAGCACAAGTAATAGAAGCAAAAATAGAGAAACAGAAAAATGTATAAGAAACACAGATAAATTGGTGAGAAACAGAAGTACACTATTAGACAGTAGGGAGAAAGAAAGTGAAGAGAAGTCATCATTTGATGGAGGAAGGTGGGCACAGGGAAGAGAAATTAAAAAGAAAGGTGAAACTGACTAAGAAAATAATATTTTGTAACTTGAGTATGAAAAGCAAACCTTAAATGTGAAAACTTCACATTCACGTGTCTGTTTTATGTTTTGTCTGGTCCAGTTTATGAGAGAATAATTTTTTTTACAATATTAAATTAAACACTATAAAGTCTTGATATCTAAATGTAAGAACCCATGATTTTTTGTTTAAGTATGTCTGGAGTACAAATTGACATGTGAGTTGCAATGTTATCGGTGTAAACTTGATCAACCAACACAAATAAGATAGACAGAGTTTATCATTATGTTAGGGACTGTCTGATGAAGAGACTGAGTGAGATGCTGTTAGTGCCCTGAATAAACAAAGACCTATAACCCCACGCTCTGTAAGGAGAGTGAGCGGGAGGGGTTACACCCCGTACTCTGTGTGGATAGCGCTAATGATACTCTGCAGACTTTTAATGGGAAAACCTCGTCTCTCTTGGTGTCTCCACTC
>NW_026249790.1:0-1868 GCF_019703515.2 Myxocyprinus asiaticus
ATATGTATGTGTATATATATATATATATATATATATATATATATATACAGGTGCATCTCAATAAATTAGAATTTCGTGGAAAAGTTCATTTATTTCAGTAATTCAACTCAAATTGTGAAACTTGTGTATTAAATAAATTCAATGCACACAGACTGAAGTAGTTTAAGTCTTTGGTTCTTTTAATTGTGATGATTTTGGCTCACATTTAACAAAAACCCACCAATTCACTATCTCAAAAAAATAGAATATGGTGACATGCCAATCAGCTAATCAACTCAAAACACCTGCAAAGGTTTCCTGAGCCTTCAAAATGGTCTCTCAGTTTGGTTCACTAGGCTACACAATCATGGGGAAGACTGCTGATCTGACAGTTGTCCAGAAGACAATCATTGACACCCTTCACAAGGAGGGTAAGCCACAAACATTCATTGCCAAAGAAGCTGGCTGTTCACAGAGTGCTGTATCCAAGCATGTTAACAGAAAGTTGAGTGGAAGGAAAAAGTGTGGAAGAAAAAGATGCACAACCAACCGAGAGAACCGCAGCCTTATGATTGTCCAGCAAAATCGATTCAAGAATTTGGGTGAACTTCACAAGGAATGGACTGAGGCTGGGGTCAAGGCATCAAGAGCCACCACACACAGACGTGTCAAGGAATTTGGCTACAGTTGTCGTATTCCACTCCTGAACCACAGACAACGTCAGAGGCGTCTTACCTGGGCTAAGGAGAAGAAGAACTGGACTGTTGCCCAGTGGTCCAAAGTCCTCTTTTCAGATGAGAGCAAGTTTTGTATTTCATTTGGAAACCAAGGTCCTAGAGTCTGGAGGAAGGGTGGAGAAGCTCATAGCCCAAGTTGCTTGAAGTCCAGTGTTAAGTTTCCACAGTCTGTGATGATTTGGGGTGCAATGTCATCTGCTGGTGTTGGTCCATTGTGTTTTTTGAAAACCAAAGTCACTGCACCCGTTTACCAAGAAATGTTGGAGCACTTCATGCTTCCTTCTGCTGACCAGCTTTTTAAAGATGCTGATTTCATTTTCCAGCAGGATTTGGCACCTGCCCACACTGCCAAAAGCACCAAAAGTTGGTTAAATGACCATAGTGTTGGTGTGCTTGACTGGCCAGCAAACTCACCAGACCTGAACCCCATAGAGAATCTATGGGGTATTGTCAAGAGGAAAATGAGAAACAAGAGACCAAAAAATGCAGATGAGCTGAAGGTCACTGTCAAAGAAACCTGGGCTTCCATACCACCACAGCAGTGCCACAAACTGATCACCTCCATGCCACGCCGAATTGAGGCAGTAATTAAAGCAAAAGGAGCCCCTACCAAGTATTGAGTACATATACAGTAAATGAACATACTTTCCAGAAGGCCAACAATTCACTAAAAATGTTTTTTTTTTATTGGTCTTATGATGTATTCTAATTTGTTGATATAGTGAATTGGTGGGTTTTTGTTAAATGTGAGCCAAAATCATCACAATTAAAAGAACCAAAGACTTAAACTACTTCAGTCTGTGTGCACTGAATTTATTTAATACACGAGTTTCACAATTTGAGTTGAATTACTGAAATAAATGAACTTTTCCACGACATTCTAATTTATTGAGATGCACCTGTATGTATATATATATATATATATATATATATAGATACATACAGTATATTATAGAAATAATAATTCAGATAATTAAAATGCATTTCATAATTGTGGCAGACGAGTAAAGCATTGATAAGACAGAACAAAAAGTGGCTTTAGAATCCAATATATGGTTTAATTCCATATTATTTAACATAAACCCATCATTGGCCTACAGTTCACAGCAATCTATTTTGCAATTGAATTTGTCAATCTGGGGGGGGGGGGGG
>NW_026249791.1:0-1807 GCF_019703515.2 Myxocyprinus asiaticus
TTAGAATAAAATGTAACATAGTCATGTTGTCTGTCTTGCCCATTTTTAGTCAGACTTAAAAGATAAAGGGGTCATGAAATGGACAATCAAATTTTCCTTGATATTTAGACATACATTTTTGGACTCAAGATGGGGCTGAGTATGGCTGCTGCGTTGCCATATGGGTATAAAAACAACACTGCAGTTTTTTGTTTGTTTTGTTTACAATTCTATGTTTTTTGTCTTGGATGTTGTCTGCCTTTTTGTCTACGACAGACAAACACTTTTGGATATTGGTTCTGCAATTGCACACCGTAAACCGGATTTCAAATTCCTCAATGCCGACCCGCTGTTTACAAACACCCCAGCAGATTTACAAACACCCCTTTGTCTGGGCAGCCTGGCCGCGGAAACGCAGAAGGAAAAGGGGAAATAGAGCCGGCGTTCTCATCAGAGTAAGACGTCGTGCAAATCGACCCCCGCTACCCAGTATTCTACTGGCAAATGTTCAGTCTCTGGATAACAAGCTCTGCGAGCTGGGAGCGTAGATCTCTTTCCAACGAGAGACGAAGGACTGCTGCATTATCTGCCTAACAGAAACTTGGATGTCTGCTGAGATTCCAGACTCAGCCATCGAACCCGCGGGGTTCTCCGTGCACCGAGCAGACAGAGCGAAAGACCTCTCAGGTAAAAGCAGAGGTGGTGGTGTATGTTTTATGATCAACAAATCCTGGTGTGATCAGAGGAACGCACATTCTATCAAGTCTTTCTGCTCTCCTGATCTGGAATTTCTCATGCTTCTGTGTCGACCATTCTGGATAACGAGGGAATTCACAGTGGTCATTATCACTGCTGTGTACATCCCGCCACAAGCCAACACAGTCCGGGCGCTCAAGGAATTGTATTGGAGTATAATAAATCAATTGCACCAAAATACCACCAACACAACACATTCTGCTTACAGGCAGAAACTGAAACAGGAAGCACCCACCCTCAGAATGATCCAGTGCTGGTCAGACCAATCAGATTCCACGCTACAAGACTGTTTTGATCACGTGGACTTGGAGATGTTCCGGTCAGCCTCTGATGATGACATTTAGAAGCTCCGAGCAGCTCTTTGTCTGCTTTGGTGGACAGCGGAAAGGAAGCACTCCAAATAGAGGATCGCCCACTGGGTCAGGATGTGCCACCCCCTGCGGGGTTACGAGCCCACTCTACCAGCAGTGTGGTGGCCTCCTGGGCCCTGGCCAGTGGCACCTCTTTGGCAGATATCTGCAGAGCAGCGGGCTGGGCAGCACCCAACACCTTTGTGAGGTTCTACAATCTCCGGGTTGAGCCGGTCTCACCCTATGTATTGGCAGGCATGAGCAGGTAAGTTCCTGCCAACTGGCTGGTGTCTTTACGGACATTTTCAACCTTTCCCTCTCCTTGTCTGTGGTCCCCACATGCTTTAAAACGTCCGCCATTGTGCCTGTACCATAGCAATCCAAAATCACTTGCTTAAATGACTGGCATCCTGTTGCTCTGACCCCCATCTTCAGCAAATGCTTTGAGAGACTAATCAGAGATTAAATATACTCTGTGCTGCCTCCATCACTGGACTCATTGCAGTTTGCTTACCGCAACAACCGCTCCACTGATAATGCCATTGCATTTACAATACACATTGCTCTCTCCCACCTGGAAAAAAGGAACACTTATGTGAGAATGCTGTTTGTAGACTACAGCTCAGAATTCAACACCATAATACCATCCAAGCTTTATGTGAAACTCTGGGCTCTGGGCTTAAACAGCTCGCTGTGCAGCTGGATCCAGGACTTCCTGTCAA
>NW_026249792.1:0-1738 GCF_019703515.2 Myxocyprinus asiaticus
AAATTTTCTATCTGATTGAGGTTAGGGCTTTGTGATGGCCACTCCAGTACCTTGACTTTGTTGTCCTTAAGCCATTTTGCCACAGTTTTCTAGGTATGCTTGGGGTCATTGTCCATTTGGAAGACCCATTTGCGACCGAGCTTTAACTTCCTGGCTGATGTCTTGAGATGTTGCTTCAGTATATCCACATAATTTTCCTTCCTCATGATGCCATCTATTTTGTGAAGTGCACCAGTCCCTCCTGCAGCAAAGCACCCCCACAACATGACGCTGCCACCCCCATGCTTCACGTTTGGGATGGTGTTCTTCGGCTTGCAAGCCTCACCCTTTTTTCTCCAAACATAGCGATGGTCATTATGGCCAAACAGTTCAATTTTAGTTTCATCAGACCAGAGGATATTTCTCCAAAAAGTAAGATCTTTGTCCCTATGTGCACTTGCAAACTGTAGTCTAGCTTTTTTATGGTGGTTTTGGAGCAGTGGCTTCTTCCTGAGCAGCCTTTCAGGTTATGTCGATGTAGGACTCATTTTACTGTGGATATACATGTGCATCTCAATAAATTAGAATGTTGTGGAAAAGTTCATTTATTTCAGTAATTCAACTCAAATTGTGAAACTCGTGTATTAAATAAATTCAATGCACACAGACTGAAGTAGTTTAAGTCTTTGGTTCTTTTAATTGTGATGATTTTGGCTCACATTTAACAAAAACCCACCAATTCACTATCTCAAAAAATTAGAATATGGTGACATGCCAATCAGCTAATCAACTCAAAACACCTGCAAAGGTTCCCTGAGCCTTCAAAATGGTCTCTCAGTTTGGTTCACTAGGCTACACAATCATGGGGAAGACTGCTGATCTGACAGTTGTCCAGAAGACAATCATTGACACCCTTCACAAGGAGGGTAAGCCACAAACATTCATTGCCAAAGAAGCTGGCTGTTCACAGAGTGCTGTATCCAAGAATGTTAACAGAAAGTTGAGTGGAAGGAAAAAGTGTGGAAGAAAAAGATGCACAACCAACCGAGAGAACCGCAGCCTTATGATTGTCAAGCAAAGTCGATTCAAGAATTTGGGTGAACTTCACAAGGAATGGACTGAGGCTGGGGTCAAGGCATCAAGAGCCACCACACACAGACATGTCAAGGAATTTGGCTACAGTTGTCGTATTCCTCTTGTTAAGCCACTCCTGAACCACAGACAATGTCAGAGGCGTCTTACCTGGGCAAAGGAGAAGAAGAACTGGACTGTTGCCCAGTGTTCCAAAGTCCTCTTTTCAGATGAGAGCAAGTTTTGTATTTCATTTGGAAACCAAGGTCCTAGAGTCTGGAGGAAGGGTGGAGAAGCTCATAGCCCAAGTTGCTTGAAGTCCAGTGTTAAGTTTCCACAGTCTGTGATGATTTGGGGTGCAATGTCATCTGCTGGTGTTGGTCCATTGTGTTTTTTGAAAACCAAAGTCACTGCACCCGTTTACCAAGAAATTTTGGAGCACTTCATGCTTCCTTCTGCTGACCAGCTTTTTAAAGATGCTGATTTCATTTTCCAGCAGGATTTGGCACCTGCCCACACTGCCAAAAGCACCAAAAGTTGGTTAAATGACCATGGTGTTGGTGTGCTTGACTGGCCAGCAAACTCACCAGACCTGAACCCCATTGAGAATCTATGAGGACCTGGCTGATTTCTTTTGATTTTCCCATGATGTCAAGCAAAGAGGCACTGAGTTTGAAGGTAGGCCTTA
>NW_026249793.1:0-1611 GCF_019703515.2 Myxocyprinus asiaticus
TTGAAATATCCGCTTGTCTTGGTGCCAAATTGGGGGAGAAATCCCCCCCCCCCTCCTTTTTAAGAAGTGGTGTCAAGTAAAATGTAATTTGAAACTATAAAAACACATCTCAAAACCCCTGCACATTACTATGTCCAGCTCTCTATGAACAGTTGTCAGTTTGTTGTCTGCACACCTGCGCATTTCCTTAACATTTACAGCTGGATTTGTACCTATTGTCCCCTGCTGACTAAGACTTGCAAAAACATGGAGGTGCCACTTCAAGCTTGAATTATTCCATTGGTAGAGCAATTCCTTTTTAACGTGGCATGACTAATTGTGCATTATTTTTATAGACAGTTGTGCTCAAAAGTTTGCATACCCTGGCAGAAATTGTGAAATTATGGCATTGATTTTGAAAATATGACTGATCATGCAAAAACACTGTCTTTTATTTAAGGATAGTGATCATATGAAGACATTAATTATCACATAGTTGTTTGGCTCCTTTTTAAATCATAATGGTAACAGAAATCACCCAAATGGCCCTGATCAAAAGTTTACATACCCTTGAATGTTTGGCCTTGTTACAGACACACAAGATGACACACACAGGTTTAAATGGCAATTAAAGGTTAATTTCCCACATCTGTGGCTTTTTAAATTGCAATTAGTGTGTGTGTGTATAAATAGTCAATGAATTTGTTAGCTCTCACTTGGACGCACTGAGCAGGCTAGATACTGAGCCATGAGGAGCAGAAAAGAACTGTCAAAAGACCTGTGTAACAAGGTAATGGAACTTTATAAAGATGGAAAAGGATATAAAAAGATATCCAAAGCCTTGAAAATGCCAGTCAGTACTGTTCAATCACTTATTAAGAAGTGGAAAATTCGGGGATCTCTTGATATCATGCCAAGGTCAGGTACCACAACTGCCAGAAGAATTGTTCAGGATACAAAGAAAAACCTACAGGTAACCTCAGGAGAATTACAGGCTGCTCTGGAAAAAGAAGGTGTGGTTGTTTCAAGGAGCACAATACGACGATATTTGCTCAAAAATGAGCTGCATGGTCGAGTTGCCAGAAAGAAGCCTTTACTGTGCCAGTGCCACAAAAAAGCCTGGTTACAATATGCCAGACAACACCTTGACACGTCTCACAGCTTCTGGCACACTGTAATTTGGAGTGATGAGACCAAAATAGAGCTTTATGGTCACAACCATAAGCACTATGTTTGGAGAGGGGTCAACAAGTATTGTGCTCCTTGGAACAACCACACCGTCTTTTTCCAGAGCAGCCTGTATTTCTCCTGAGGTTACCTGTGGGTTTTTGTTTGTATCCCGAACTATTTTTCTGGCAGTTGTGGCTGAAATCTTTCTTGGTCTACCTGACCTTGGCTTGGTATCAAGAGATCCCTGAATTTTCCACTTCTTAATAAGTGATTGAACAGTACTGACTGGCATTTTCAAGGCTTTGGATATCTTTTTATATCCTTTTCCATCTTTATAAAGTTCCATTACCTTGTTACGCAGGTCTTTTGACAGTTCTTTTCTGCTCCCCATGGCTCAGTATCTAGCCTGCTCAGTGCATCCATGTGAGAGCTAACAAACTCATTGACTATTTATACACAGAC
>NW_026249794.1:0-1598 GCF_019703515.2 Myxocyprinus asiaticus
ATACATACAGGTGCATCTCAATAAATTAGAATGTCGTGGAAAAGTTCATTTATTTCAGTAATTCAACTCAAACTGTGAAACTCGTGTATTAAATAAATTCAATGCACACAGACTGAAGTAGTTTAAGTCTTTGGTTCTTTTAATTGTGATGATTTTGGCTCACATTTAACAAAAACCCACCAATTCACTATCTCAAAAAATTAGAATATGGTGACATGCCAATCAGCTAATCAACTCAAAAACACCTGCAAAGGTTTCCTGAGCCTTCAAAATGGTCTCTCAGTTTGGTTTCACTTGGCCACACAATCATGGGGAAGACGGCTGCTCTGACAGTTGTCCAGAAGACAATCACTGACACCCTTCACAAGGAGGGTAAGCCACAAACATTCATTGCCAAAGAAGCTGGCTGTTCACAGAGTGCTGTATCCAAGCATGTTAACAGAAAGTTGAGTGGAAGGAAAGAAGTGTGGAAGAAAAAGATGCACAACCAACCGAGAGAACCGCAGCCTTATGATTGTCAAGCAAAATCGATTCAAGAATTTGGGTGAACTTCACAAGGAATGGACTGAGGCTGGGGTCAAGGCATCAAGAGCCACCACACACAGACATGTCAAGGAATTTGGCTACAGTTGTCGTATTCCTCTTGTTAAGCCACTCCTGAACCACAGACAATGTCAGGGGGGTCTTACCTGGGCTAAGGAGAAGAAGAACTGGACTGTTGCCCAGTGGTCCAAAGTCCTCTTTTCAGATGAGAGCAAGTTTTGTATTTCATTTGGAAACCAAGGTCCTAGAGTCTGGAGGAAGGGTGGAGAAGCTCATAGCCCAAGTTGCTTGAAGTCCAGTGTTAAGTTTCCACAGTCTGTGATGATTTGGGGTGCAATGTCATCTGCTGGTGTTGGTCCATTGTGTTTTTTGAAAACTAAAGTCACTGCACCCGTTTACCAAGAACTTTTGGAGCACTTCATGCTTCCTTCTGCTGACCAGCTTTTTAAAGATGCTGATTTCATTTTCCAGCAGGATTTGGCACTTGCCCACACTGCCAAAAGCACCAAAAGTTGGTTAAATGACCATGGTGTTGGTGTGCTTGACTGGCCAGCAAACTCACCAGACCTGAACCCCATAGAGAATCTATGGGGTATTGTCAAGAAGGAAAATGAGAAACAAGAGACCAAAAAATGCAGATGAGCTGAAGGCCACTGTCAAAGAAACCTGGGCTTCCATACCACCTCAGCAGTGCCACAAACTGATCACCTCCATGCCACGCCGAATTGAGGCAGTAATTAAAGCAAAAGGAGCCCCTACCAAGTATTGAGTACATATACAGTAAATGAACATACTTTCCAGAAGGCCAACAATTCACTAAAAATTTTTTTTTATTTTTTTATTGGTCTTATGATGTATTCTAATTTGAGATAGTGAATTGGTGGGTTTTTGTTAAATGTGAGCCAAAATCATCACAATTAAACGAACCAAAGACTTAAACTACTTCAGTCTATGGGCATTGAATTTATTTAATACACGAGTTTCACAATTTGAGTTGAATTACTGAAATAAATGAACTTTTCCACGACATTCTAATTTATTGAGATGCACCTGTA
>NW_026249795.1:0-1526 GCF_019703515.2 Myxocyprinus asiaticus
ATATTTCTGATGATGATATGCATGCCGCAAAAGATCGCTTGAGGGCCGCATGCAGCCCGTGGGTCACGTGTTGAGTAGAGCTGTACTAGACCATCTCATTCTAGCGCTGAATGCTGAGGAGTCTTGCATACAGCCTCAGAAGGACTGGTCTAGGAAGGACAAAGCCTAACTAGGCTACAGCCTACCGTTTGAGAAGCACCTGTAGAGTAATGCAAACTGTGAAGCATCCCAGTGCTGTTGCATGGAACCGCTTGTCTAATTAGAATGGAGGACCTGAAGTAACTATTGTATAATGAGGAATGATTTATAGTTTATTTGCTTGATATTTGCCTTTTCATGTTACAGATTTTTATTAGATACTTTAAAACCATAAGGATAGAAACATACTTTTTTAAAGTTGTTGGATCTGTCCTTTTCTGCATATCACAGCGCCGTTTAGTGGCGCGTTCTGCATAACGCGGCAGCCCATATGGCCCCATTTCGCGGCCGGCCCACCGGGAAAAGTCACGGTTCTCCCAATGGCCAGTCCACGTCTGCTGAAATGTTTTGTATTAATGCACTGGAATGTTATGTTCTTGTATCCAGTATTGTTATTGATAATAATATTTAGATTTTAACTAATACCTATAAGCTGTTTTATGAGGTGGGGTTGAAAATGTTGTCTGTTCATTTGTGTGTTTGTCTGTTGCAAATGTAGATAATGCAAATGAGAAATTTTCTTGAAAATGTAAGTCTGAAGTATATTGCTTGTCAATTGAACATGAATTTGTACATGTGAACGGTATGTTTTAGTAAAAACGTAAGTTACAAAATAATTATATTAGTTTTTGTAAATATTGTTAAATAAAAATGTTAATATAAGTAACAAAATCTTTAAAAGAACATTGCATTAGTTGTGCTTAGATTACCCATAATAATGAGGAAATTGAGTATAGAGGTGAACATTGTTAGAGTGCAGATTTGTAATCCTTGGTAGAATGGAGAAAAAATGTTGGCCCTCGCCCCCCTTCAAAGTTGCCCATCCCTGGTCTAGTGCTTCTGAGTGAGTCCTTGGTCAAAGAGTTTTTGAATTTTCATCTCCTGATTTTTTTTCCACTGATGGAAGCTCTTTTCCTCATCTTTTTTGGTTCCGATGGAAATGGGAAGTTTAATGCAAAAAATTAATGAATCATTAGACATTAAATGAAATCTTTTAAACTGATCTTTTAATGAAAAAAATAAATAAATAATAAATTAATGAATATATATATATATATATATATATATTGTTGGTTTTCTGGAGCTTCCAGACTGATCTCGCAGTGAATTTGGAAACAGTAGGTTGCCGTTGTTTTTTTTGTTTTTTTTTTAGCTAAACTCTGTCTGTGCTTACTGATATTTAAAACATGCCCCCAGTGGCCAAAGCGGGAAGTGTTTCTCAATGTAAGGGCACGCATGAACTCCAGTTTTAGGGTAAAATGGCCACAGAGGGGTGCCAAAAGTGAGTTGTTTTTAAGCTGTAAAGGCTGTAACAGTGAAGAGGAATG
>NW_026249796.1:0-1228 GCF_019703515.2 Myxocyprinus asiaticus
TGAAACTATAAAAAGTGTGTTATGTATTGTATCCTAAAACATTTAGAAATATGTGCTCTTTGTTTCTCTCCTTAAGCACCTGTAGTGGATTGGTGGAGCCACAGATTAAGTCACTATCCACTGCCATTGTATTGAAAAGACGGACTGGAATATTCATTATCAAATTTCAGATGAAAATGATCATCCACATTTGTCTTTTGTGTCCCATATAAAGAAAGTCATAAGGGTTTGGAACAACACAAGGGTGAGTAAATAAATGGGTTAACTATTTCTTCAACTGATACATTTCTCAGGTTCATCTAACGGTATCCTTTAGAGACATTTTTGTGTGTAGTGAAGACTTTAAATATTTTGGTCATTTGTATTTTATTTTAGTAAGTTTTGGAGTCATGTTTTTATTGTAATTTTGTTGTTGTTATTTTAGGCAACAAGTATTGTCTATTAAAAAATATTTATTTAATATGAAAATAAAAATAGCTGGGTACTTTTCTGTGTATTTTATGTGCTTTGGATTTTTTTTTTTTTTAAATCAAAGCTGTAAAAAGTAGTAGGCATGCATTTCTCTTTGTAAAATGGCAAACTGTAGAGGACATAAATAACCTTACAACCTTTTAAACAGTGATTTACAAAATATTTTTAGTACATTGCTCTTGGACTATGTACTCGAATCCTTAGATAAATGTGAACACTAAACACCAAATGAAGAAGTGCAAATCTGTTGGTAATTTAAAAAAATAAAATATGGCCACTTCATTTAATTATTGAAATATGTATATCGCGTTTTTCACATTTAAAATATGTAGTTTCTGAAGCACAAACTTATTATACTGTTAAAGATAAATATGTAGTGTTGTCGATTGTTCAGCTGGCAAAACACTGGAAATATGTATTTACATTTGTTTCCTGTTTTTTTTTAACTAGATAACAGGACCTTAAACCAGTACAAAACTGTAAAAGATAGTGAACATACTGTACATCTATCTGTTACAGTTTTGATTCCATTTGTGAAAAATGAAATATGGTGTTCAAAGCTTTATATTGGTGTACATTTACATTTATTCATTTAGCAGACACTTTTATCCAAAGCGACTTACAAAAGAGGAAAAGATAAGCGAATCATCTTAGGAGACAGTGGTATGAAAAGTGCCATATTACAAAGTATCACTAGCATCATAATAGTATTCAAAACAGAATAAAGTGCAACAGATTTTTTTTTTTTACTTTTTTT
>NW_026249797.1:0-1096 GCF_019703515.2 Myxocyprinus asiaticus
CTCTCTCTGTGGATCACGCCCTTAGATTTGAGTTGTGCACTGAGTTCAACGGACAGAGCCATCTTCTGTTCCCTGGGTGCCCGGCAAAGTGTATCCTATATTTATCAAAAGAGAATTGGTACCCTCTTGATAAAAATGCTCTCCACCCTTTGCAATGACACAGCTCTATGAGGACCTCATACCTGGATCTCTTCCTGTCATGGGCCTCCTCAATACGATCTTCCCAGGGGGTGGTGAGCTCCAGCATGACCACCTGCTTGGTGGACTCTGATGATATTACAATGTCTGGCCTCAGAGTGGTCTCTGCGATCTCCTCAGGAAATCTCAGTTGTTTTCCTAAATCAACCTTTAGGTGCCAGTCTTTGGCTGTCATGAGAATCCCTGTTTGTGGCCTCTTCTGGAGCTTGGTTGCTCTCCTTCCTTGGCAGATGTGATGGTAGTATTCTTTGTCGAAGGTGCTTGACCATACTGATGGCAGTAGCGATGGTGTTGCCAATCTCCTTTAGCACCTGGTCATGGAGCCAGTGGTATCACCCTTCTCCCAGTGCTTTTAGACAACAGCTCATGATATGTTTGAGTGTCCCATTCCGTTAATGGGCATGCAGGTGTTTCAACTTTGCCCCAGGTGAAGAGGTTGGATGGACTTGGCAATATGAGATAGATGGTGCGTAGAAGGAATCTGATTTGCTGGGGCATTGCTCTCCAGAGCTGCGGCCATGTGACCTTTCATGCTGCTGCTGCTTCCCATCCGATCCATGCCCCTTTCTTTTTCATGCCGACCATCCTACAGATGCGTGCCTCTTCACACCCAGCTCTAACTTCTTCCTGAACCAGTTTGTGCTGTTCCTTGCCATGGGCCCGGCTGTAGTGCACTGCACTGCCACTCCCCAGACCGGTTCTTCCAGAAGCCATGGTCCCACACCAGCTCCTTATGCCGCAAATGGGATTCCTCCTATTCCACTGCAGCCACTGCTCTCCACTTCTGCCCTGTTCTCGATGCAAGCTTGTGAGACTTTTGGGTCACTAGAGTCCCTGTATTGCATGACATCTCTTTATATATATATATATATATATATATATATATATATATATATAT
>NW_026249798.1:0-929 GCF_019703515.2 Myxocyprinus asiaticus
GGACTTTAGTATAAAGTATAAACAAGCCCGAAACACACTGGGGACTCTTATTTTGAAATGACAAAATGATGAAAATCTATTGGCAAATATCGACAGATTTTTGCTGATAATCGATAGATCCACAATTTTCGTAATGTACCTAGTTAGAAGGTCCCCTGTATAATCAACAGCATTAGCTGAGAATTTCTTTTATATGTGAACAAAAGGGACATTTTTTCTAAAATATACCCATATGAATCAATATCCAATCTGGAAATCAATTTATTTTATAATATTATTTTATAAAATAATATTTTAATAGTTTTCCGTCATTTTGTTCTCATTTTAACTTTTTAAAATATCTGAACATTCAATAAATAAAATATCCTACACCATCTACCTACAGTGCTGTGAAAAAGTATTTGCCCCCATCCTGATTTCTTAACTTAAAACAAAATCTAACATAAAACAAAAGTAATCTGAGTAAACACAAAATACAGTTTTTAAATGATGTTATTTATTGAGGCAAAAAAGTTATCCAATACCAACTGGGCCTGTGTGGAGAAGTATTTGCCCCCCTTTGTTACTAAATCCCCAATTCTTTGAAACTGCATTCATAATGTGATTCAGCTGGACTAGACACACCCAGGCCTGATTACTGCCAGCCCTGTTCAATCAAATCACCACCTAAATATAACTTTTTCAGCAGCATGAAGTTAGCTAAAAGGTCTCACCCAGTAGCACACTATGCCAAGAAATTCTAGAAATATTGAGGAAAAAGGTGATTGAAATACATCAGTCTGGAAAGGGTTACGAAGTTATTTTAAAGGCTCTGGGACTCCAAAGAACAACAGTGAGAGCCATTACCTCCAAATGGAGAAAACTTGGCACAGTAGTGAACCTTCCAAATTTCCTCCAAGAGCACAGCGACGACTCATCCAGGAAGTCAC
>NW_026249799.1:0-577 GCF_019703515.2 Myxocyprinus asiaticus
ATGCTCATTTAATGGAAGAAGTATCCAAGAGATAAGATAAGTCATACAACCCAGGGAAAAGAAACTAAAGGAACATTACTAATCTCTGACCTGGTCGTTAAGACCCACGTTGATCATCACCATCTCTCCAACCATACCGATCCAACCTGAGCCACACGGATTATGGGAATTCACACCCCGTCTAAACCAGACCTATCAGACATTAGGAAAAGAGGAAAAACAAACAAACCAAGCAAAGAACAATAATATTTATGCACATAATTTTTACACTAGATACAGCATATGACATTTCAAATATGACTTACTTTATGATCTTTAGTGAGAGCCCACACTACATTTACACCAACAGCTACATGTACTGCACTCGCTCCAGGGCTCGGCGACTCCACCGTGACCCACGATGAACCTGCGATTCCATAGATATTATCAGATAAAGACAATGGTAACAGCAGGAAACAAAACAAGCTTTCCATCCACTTCACACAAACATTTATTAAAAGGAGTCATATCACACATTAATTTGTTATTTTATTTTCTTCACTAAGGTCCACTAATATACACGTTAGTAAAGTTTTTA
>NW_026249800.1:0-530 GCF_019703515.2 Myxocyprinus asiaticus
GCCCCACCGAGAACAAACCACATTATAGCGACCACGAGGAGGTTACCCCATGTGACTCTACCCTCCCTAGCAACTGGGCCAATTTGGTTGCTTACGAGACCTGGCTGGAGTCACTCAGCACACCCTGGGATTCGAACTAGCGAACTCCAGGGGTGGTAGCCAGCGTATTTTACCACTGAGCTTTTCTGGAGCCACCACCTAAATCCGTTGGATCTCGCTCCCTTCCTAGTGCCACCTCCCTGGCCTCCGAACACCGCTTTCTTCCTGAGGCCACCCACCTGGTCACCTGGTCTACGCCTGTTTCTGGGCCCTCCACTGGTTCCACCATGAACTATTTTTATTTATGTGTTTAGGAGCTTCAGCAGCCGCTCCTTAGATGGGGGGGCCCTGTTACACTTGGGACATTTGCCCTAGTGGACACTAGAGGTCGCTAGGTGAATTAAAGACTCTTAGTTTGAAGTTCTGTGTTTTCCTTGTCATGTGATATCCAGTTTCCCTCATGTTCATGTGTCTTGTTCTCATTGGTTTAT
>NW_026249801.1:0-172419 GCF_019703515.2 Myxocyprinus asiaticus
ATGTCAATAGATGGCAGGTATTCATTTCAAAAGTCAAAATGCATCATTGAAGCATATTTGCATGCATCATTAGGGCTAAACAGTCATTTTCATGGAGGAACCTGTATGCAAGCATAGAACTTTGCAAACTTAATGAAACAGCTCTGAAAAATCAAAAACAAATTTTTAAGTCTAGAAAGCTTTCTGAAGTCGTTTATCATCAGAATACACTTCGTTTTCAAATAAACATGACATTCACCAATGTCACTAGATGGCAGATATTCAATGCAAAAGTCAAATGCATCATTGAAGCATATTTGCATGCATCATGAGTGCTAAACAATCATATTCATGGAGTAACCTGAATGTCATCAACGAACATTGCAAACTTATTGAAACAGCTCTCAGTGACCAAAAACAAATTTTTAAGTCATAAAATCTTTCTGAAGTCGTTTTTCATCAGAATACACTTCTTTTTCAATTAAACATGACATTTCAACAATGTCAATAGATGGCAGCTATTCATTGCAAAAGTCAAAATGCATCATTGAAGCATATTTGCATGCATCTTGAGGGCTAAATAGTCATTTTCATGGAGGAACCTGTATGCAAGCATAGAACTTTGCAAACTTAATGAAACAGCTCTGAAAGATCAAAAACAACTTTTTAAGTCTAGAAAGCTTTCTGAAGTCGTTTTTAATCAGAATACACTTCGTTTTCAATTAAACATGACATTCACCAATGTCACTAGATGGCAGATATTCAATGCAAAAGTCAAATGCATCATTGAAGCATATTTGCATGCATCATGAGTGCTAAACAGTCATTTTCATGGAGGAACCTGTATGTCAAGCATAGAACTTTGCAAACTTAATGAAACTGCTCTGAAAGACCAAAAACAACTTTTTAAGTCTAGAAATCTTTCTGAAGTCGTTTTTCATCAGAATACACTTCTTTTTCAATTAAACATGACATTTCAACAATGTCAATAGATGGCAGCTATTCATTGCAAAAGTCAAAATGCATCATTGAAGCATATTTGCATGCATCTTGAGGGCTAAACAGTCATTTTCATGGAGGAACCTGTATGCAAGCATAGAACTTTGCAAACTTAATGAAACAGCTCTGAAAGACCAAAAACAAATTTTATGTCTAGAAAGCTTTCTGAAGTCGTTTTTCATCAGAGTACACTTCCTTTTCAAATAAACATGACATTTCAAAGATGTCAATAGATGGCAGGTATTCATTTCAAAAGTCAAAATGCATCATTGAAGCATATTTGCATGCATCATTAGGGCTAAACAGTCATTTTCATGGAGGAACCTGTATGCAAGCATAGAACTTTGCAAACTTAATGAAACAGCTCTGAAAAATCAAAAACAAATTTTTAAGTCTAGAAAGCTTTCTGAAGTCGTTTATCATCAGAATACACTTCGTTTTCAATTAAACATGACATTTCACCAATGTCACTAGATGGCAGATATTCAATGCAAAAGTCAAATGCATCATTGAAGCATATTTGCATGCATCATGCGTGCTAAACAGTCATATTCATGGAGTAACCTGCATGTCATCAACGAACTTTGCAAACTTAATGAAACAGCTCTGAAAGACCAAAAACAAATTTTTATGTCTAGAAAGCTTTCTGAAGTCGTTTTTCATCAGAGTACACTTCTTTTTCAAATAAACATGACATTTCAACAGATGTCAATAGATGGCAGCTATTCATTTCAAAAGTCAAAATGCATCATTGAAGCATATTTGCATGCATCATTAGGGCTAAACAGTCATTTTCATGGAGGAACCTGTATGCAAGCTAGAACTTTGCAAACTTAATGAAACAGCTCTGAAAAATCAAAAACAAATTTTTAAGTCTAGAAAGCTTTCTGAAGTCGTTTATCATCAGAATACACTTCGTTTTCAAATAAACATGACATTCACCAATGTCACTAGATGGCAGATATTCAATGCAAAAGTCAAATGCATCATTGAAGCATATTTGCATGTATCATGCGTGCTAAACAATCATATTCATGGAGTAACCTGAATGTCATCAACGAACTTTGCAAACTTATTGAAACAGCTCTCAGTGACCAAAAACAAATTTTTAAGTCATAAAATCTTTCTGAAGTCGTTTTTCATCAGAATACACTTCTTTTTCAATTAAACATGACATTTCAACAATGTCAATAGATGGCAGCTATTCATTGCAAAAGTCAAAATGCATCATTGAAGCATATTTGCATGCATCATTGAGGGCTAAACAGTCATTTTCATGGAGGAACCTGTATGCAAGCATAGAACTTTGCAAACTTAATGAAACAGCTCTGAAAAACCAAAAACAAATTTTTAAGTCTAGAAAGCTTTCTGAAGTCGTTTTTCAATCAGAATACACTTCGTTTTCAATTAAACATGACATTTCACCAATGTCACTAGATGGCAGCTATTCATTGCAAAAGTCAAAATGCATCATTGAAGCATATTTGCATGCATTAGGGCTAAACAGTCATTTTCATGGAGGAACCTGTATGCAAGCATAGAACTTTGCAAACTTAATGAAACAGCTCTGAAAGACCAAAAACAAATTTTTATGTCTAGAAAGCTTTCTGAAGTCGTTTTTCATCAGAGTACACTTCCTTTTCAAATAAACATGACATTTCAACAGATGTCAATAGATGGCAGGTATTCATTTCAAAAGTCAAAATGCATCATTGAAGCATATTTGCATGCATCATTAGGGCTAAACAGTCATTTTCATGGAGGAACCTGTATGCAAGCATAGAACTTTGCAAACTTAATGAAACAGCTCTGAAAAATCAAAAACAAATTTTTAAGTCTAGAAAGCTTTCTGAAGTCGTTTATCATCAGAATACACTTCGTTTTCTATTAAAAATGACATTTCAACAATGTCAATAGATGGCAGCTATTCATTGCAAAAGTCAAAATGCATCATTGAAGCATATTTGCATGCATCATGCGTGCTAAACAGTCATATTCATGGAGTAACCTGAATGTCATCAACGAACTTTGCAAACTTAATGAAACAGCTCTCAAAGACCAAAAACAACTTTTTAAGTCAAGAAAGCTTTGTGAATTCGTTTATCATCAGAATTCACTGCTTTTTCAAATAAACATGACATTTCAACAGATGTCAATAGATGGCAGCTATTCATTTCAAAAGTCAAAATGCATCATTGAAGCATATTTGCATGCATCATTAGGGCTAAACAGTCATTTTCATGGAGGAACCTGTATGCAAGCATAGAACTTTGCAAACTTAATGAAACAGCTCTGAAAAATCAAAAACAAATTTTTAAGTCTAGAAAGCTTTCTGAAGTCGTTTATCATCAGAATACACTTCGTTTTCAAATAAACATGACATTCACCAATGTCACTAGATGGCAGATATTCAATGCAAAAGTCAAATGCATCATTGAAGCATATTTGCATGCATCATGAGTGCTAAACAATCATATTCATGGAGTAACCTGAATGTCATCAACGAACTTTGCAAACTTATTGAAACAGCTCTCAGTGACCAAAAACAAATTTTTAAGTCATAAAATCTTTCTGAAGTCGTTTTTCATCAGAATACACTTCTTTTTCAATTAAACATGACATTTCAACAATGTCAATAGATTGCAGCTATTCATTGCAAAAGTCAAAATGCATCATTGAAGCATATTTGCATGCATCTTGAGGGCTAAACAGTCATTTTCATGGAGGAACCTGTATGCAAGCATAGAACTTTGCAAACTTAATGAAACAGCTCTGAAAGACCAAAAACAAATTTTATGTCTAGAAAGCTTTCTGAAGTCGTTTTTCATCAGAGTACACTTCCTTTTCAAATAAACATGACATTTCAAAGATGTCAATAGATGGCAGGTATTCATTTCAAAAGTCAAAATGCATCATTGAAGCATATTTGCATGCATCATTAGGGCTAAACAGTCATTTTCATGGAGGAACCTGTATGCAAGCATAGAACTTTGCAAACTTAATGAAACAGCTCTGAAAAATCAAAAACAAATTTTTAAGTCTAGAAAGCTTTCTGAAGTCGTTTATCATCAGAATACACTTCGTTTTCAAATAAACATGACATTCACCAATGTCACTAGATGGCAGATATTCAATGCAAAAGTCAAATGCATCATTGAAGCATATTTGCATGCATCATGCGTGCTAAACAATCATATTCATGGAGTAACCTGAATGTCATCAATGAACTTTGCAAACTTATTGAAACAGCTCTCAGTGACCAAAAACAAATTTTTAAGTCATAAAATCTTTCTGAAGTCGTTTTTCATCAGAATACACTTTTTTTTCAATTAAACATGACATTTCAACAATGTCAATAGATGGCAGCTATTCATTTCAAAAGTCAAAATGCATCATTGAAGCATATTTGCATGCATCTTGAGGGCTAAATTGTCATTTTCATGGAGGAACCGGTATGCAAGCATAGAACTTTGCAAACTTAATGAAACAGCTCTGAAAAATCAAAAACAAATTTTTAAGTCTAGAAAGCTTTCTGAAGTCGTTTTTAATCAGAATACACTTCGTTTTCAATTAAACATGACATTCACCAATGTCACTAGATGGCAGATATTCAATGCAAAAGTCAAAGCATATTGCATGCATTAGGGCTAAACAGTCATTTTCATGGAGGAACCTGTATGCAAGCATAGAACTTTGCAAACTTAATGAAACAGCTCTGAAAAACCAAAAACAAATTTTTAAGTCATGAAATCTTTCTGAAGTCGTTTATCATCAGAATACACTTCTTTTTCAATTAAACATGACATTTCAACAATGTCAATAGATTGCAGCTATTCATTGCAAAAGTCAAAATGCATCATTGAAGCATATTTGCAAGCATCTTGAGGGCTAAACAGTCATTTTCATGGAGGAACCTGTATGCAAGCATAGAACTTTGCAAACTTAATGAAACAGCTCTGAAAGACCAAAAACAAATTTTATGTCTAGAAAGCTTTCTGAAGTCGTTTTTCATCAGAGTACACTTCCTTTTCAAATAAACATGACATTTCAAAGATGTCAATAGATGGCAGGTATTCATTTCAAAAGTCAAAATGCATCATTGAAGCATATTTGCATGCATCATTAGGGCTAAACAGTCATTTTCATGGAGGAACCTGTATGCAAGCATAGAACTTTGCAAACTTAATGAAACAGCTCTCAAAGACCAAAAACAAATTTTTAAGTCTAGAAAGCTTTCTGAAGTCGTTTTTAATCAGAATACACTTCGTTTTCAATTAAACATGACATTCACCAATGTCACTAGATAGCAGATATTCAATGCAAAAATCAAATGCATCATTGAAGCATATTTGCATGCATCATGCGTGCTAACCAGTCATATTCATGGAGTAACCTGAATGTCATCAACGAATTTTGCAAACTGATTGAAACAGCTCTTAATGACCAAAAACAAATTTTTAAGTCATGAAATCTTTCTGAAATCGTTTTTCATCAGAATACACATCTTTTTCTATTAAAAATGACATTTCAACAATGTCAATAGATGGCAGCTATTCATTGCAAAAGTCAAAATGCATCATTGAAGCATATTTGCATGCATCATTAGGGCTAAACAGTCATTTTCATGGAGGAACCTGTATGCAAGCATAGAACTTTGCAAACTTAATGAAACAGCTCTGAAAAACCAAAAACAAATTTTTAAGTCTAGAAAGCTTTCTGAAGTCGTTTATCATCAGAATACACTTCGTTTTCAAATAAACATGACATTCACCAATGTCACTAGATGGCAGATATTCAATGCAAAAGTCAAATGCATCATTGAAGCATATTTGCATGCATCATGAGTGCTAAACAATCATATTCATGGAGTAACCTGAATGTCATCAACGAACTTTGCAAACTTATTGAAACAGCTCTCAGTGACCAAAAACAAATTTTTAAGTCATAAAATCTTTCTGAAGTCGTTTTTCATCAGAATACACTTTTTTTTCAATTAAACATGACATTTCAACAATGTCAATAGATGGCAGCTATTCATTGCAAAAGTCAAAATGCATCATTGAAGCATATTTGCAAGCATCTTGAGGGCTAAACAGTCATTTTCATGGAGGAACCTGTATGCAAGCATAGAACTTTGCAAACTTAATGAAACAGCTCTGAAAAATCAAAAACAAATTTTTAAGTCTAGAAAGCTTTCTGAAGTCGTTTTTCATCAGAATACACTTCGTTTTCAATTAAACATGACATTTCACCAATGTCACTAGATGGCAGATATTCAATGCAAAAGTCAAAATGCATCATTGAAGCATATTTGCATGCATCATTAGGGCTAAACAGTCATTTTCATGGAGGAACCTGTATGCAAGCATAGAACTTTGCAAACTTAATGAAACAGCTCTGAAAAACCAAAAACAAATTTTTAATTCAAGAAAGCTTTCTGAAGTCGTTTATCATCAGAATACACTTCGTTTTCAAATAAACATGACATTCACCAATGTCACTAGATGGCAGATATTCAATGCAAAAGTCAAATGCATCATTGAAGCATATTTGCATGCATCATGCGTGCTAAACAATCATATTCATGGAGTAACCTGAATGTCATCAACGAACTTTGCAAACTTATTGAAACAGCTCTCAGTGACCAAAAACAAATTTTTAAGTCATAAAATCTTTCTGAAGTCGTTTTTCATCAGAATACACTTCTTTTTCAATTAAACATGACATTTCAACAATGTCAATAGATGGCAGCTATTCATTGCAAAAGTCAAAATGCATCATTGAAGCATATTTGCATGCATCTTGAGGGCTAAATAGTCATTTTCATGGAGGAACCTGTATGCAAGCATAGAACTTTGCAAACTTAATGAAACAGCTCTGAAAAATCAAAAACAAATTTTTAAGTCTAGAAAGCTTTCTGAAGTCGTTTTTAATCAGAATACACTTCGTTTTCAATTAAACATGACATTCACCAATGTCACTAGATGGCAGTATTCATTCAAAGTCAAAATGCATCATTGAAGCATATTTGCATGCATTAGGGCTAAACAGTCATTTTCATGGAGGAACCTGTATGCAAGCATAGAACTTTGCAAACTTAATGAAACAGCTCTGAAAAACCAAAAACAAATTTTTAAGTCATGAAATCTTTCTGAAGTCGTTTATCATCAGAATACACTTCTTTTTCAATTAAACATGACATTTCAACAATGTCAATAGATTGCAGCTATTCATTGCAAAAGTCAAAATGCATCATTGAAGCATATTTGCAAGCATCTTGAGGGCTAAACAGTCATTTTCATGGAGGAACCTGTATGCAAGCATAGAACTTTGCAAACTTAATGAAACAGCTCTGAAAGACCAAAAACAAATTTTATGTCTAGAAAGCTTTCTGAAGTCGTTTTTCATCAGAGTACACTTCCTTTTCAAATAAACATGACATTTCAAAGATGTCAATAGATGGCAGGTATTCATTTCAAAAGTCAAAATGCATCATTGAAGCATATTTGCATGCATCATTAGGGCTAAACAGTCATTTTCATGGAGGAACCTGTATGCAAGCATAGAACTTTGCAAACTTAATGAAACAGCTCTGAAAAATCAAAAACAAATTTTTAAGTCTAGAAAGCTTTCTGAAGTCGTTTATCATCAGAATACACTTCGTTTTCAAATAAACATGACATTCACCAATGTCACTAGATGGCAGATATTCAATGCAAAAGTCAAATGCATCATTGAAGCATATTTGCATGCATCATGCGTGCTAAACAATCATATTCATGGAGTAACCTGAATGTCATCAATGAACTTTGCAAACTTATTGAAACAGCTCTCAGTGACCAAAAACAAATTTTTAAGTCATAAAATCTTTCTGAAGTCGTTTTTCATCAGACTACACTTTTTTTTCAATTAAACATGACATTTCAACAATGTCAATAGATGGCAGCTATTCATTTCAAAAGTCAAAATGCATCATTGAAGCATATTTGCATGCATCATTAGGGCTAAACAGTCATTTTCATGGAGGAACCTGTATGCAAGCATAGAACTTTGCAAACTTAATGAAACAGCTCTGAAAAATCAAAAACAAATTTTTAAGTCTAGAAAGCTTTCTGAAGTCGTTTATCATCAGAATACACTTCGTTTTCAAATAAACATGACATTCACCAATGTCACTAGATGGCAGATATTCAATGCAAAAGTCAAATGCATCATTGAAGCATATTTGCATGCATCATGCGTGCTAAACAATCATATTCATGGAGTAACCTGAATGTCATCAATGAACTTTGCAAACTTATTGAAACAGCTCTCAGTGACCAAAAACAAATTTTTAAGTCATAAAATCTTTCTGAAGTCGTTTTTCATCAGACTACACTTTTTTTTCAATTAAACATGACATTTCAACAATGTCAATAGATGGCAGCTATTCATTTCAAAAGTCAAAATGCATCATTGAAGCATATTTGCATGCATCTTGAGGGCTAAACAGTCATTTTCATGGAGGAACCTGTATGCAAGCATAGAACTTTGCAAACTTAATGAAACAGCTCTGAAAAATCAAAAACAAATTTTTAAGTCTAGAAAGCTTTCTGAAGTCGTTTTTAATCAGAATACACTTCGTTTTCAATTAAACATGACATTTCACCAATGTCACTAGATGGCAGTATTCATTGCAAAAGTCAAAATGCATCATTGAAGCATATTTGCATGCATTAGGGCTAAACAGTCATTTTCATGGAGGAACCTGTATGCAAGCATAGAACTTTGCAAACTTAATGAAACAGCTCTGAAAAACCAAAAACAAATTTTTAAGTCTAGAAAGCTGTCTGAAGTCGTTTATCATCAGAATACACTTCGTTTTCAAATAAACATGACATTCACCAATGTCACTAGATGGCAGATATTCAATGCAAAAGTCAAATGCATCATTGAAGCATATTTGCATGCATCATGCGTGCTAAACAATCATATTCATGGAGTAACCTGAATGTCATCAATGAACTTTGCAAACTTATTGAAACAGCTCTCAGTGACCAAAAACAAATTTTTAAGTCATAAAATCTTTCTGAAGTCGTTTTTCATCAGAATACACTTTTTTTTCAATTAAACATGACATTTCAACAATGTCAATAGATGGCAGCTATTCATTGCAAAAGTCAAAATGCATCATTGAAGCATATTTGCATGCATCTTGAGGGCTAAATAGTCATTTTCATGGAGGAACCTGTATGCAAGCATAGAACTTTGCAAACTTAATGAAACAGCTCTGAAAAATCAAAAACAAATTTTTAAGTCTAGAAAGCTTTCTGAAGTCGTTTTTAATCAGAATACACTTCGTTTTCAATTAAACATGACATTCACCAATGTCACTAGATGGCAGATATTCAATGCAAAAGTCAAATGCATCATTGAAGCATATTGCATGCATCATGGGCTAAACAGTCATTTTCATGGAGGAACCTGTATGCAAGCATAGAACTTTGCAAACTTAATGAAACAGCTCTGAAAAACCAAAAACAAATTTTTAAGTCATAGAAATCTTTCTGAAGTCGTTTATCATCAGAATACACTTCTTTTTCAATTAAACATGACATTTCAACAATGTCAATAGATTGCAGCTATTCATTGCAAAAGTCAAAATGCATCATTGAAGCATATTTGCATGCATCTTGAGGGCTAAACAGTCATTTTCATGGAGGAACCTGTATGCAAGCATAGAACTTTGCAAACTTAATGAAACAGCTCTGAAAGACCAAAAACAAATTTTATGTCTAGAAAGCTTTCTGAAGTCGTTTTTCATCAGAGTACACTTCCTTTTCAAATAAACATGACATTTCAAAGATGTCAATAGATGGCAGGTATTCATTTCAAAAGTCAAAATGCATCATTGAAGCATATTTGCATGCATCATTAGGGCTAAACAGTCATTTTCATGGAGGAACCTGTATGCAAGCATAGAACTTTGCAAACTTAATGAAACAGCTCTGAAAAATCAAAAACAAATTTTTAAGTCTAGAAAGCTTTCTGAAGTCGTTTATCATCAGAATACACTTCGTTTTCAAATAAACATGACATTCACCAATGTCACTAGATGGCAGATATTCAATGCAAAAGTCAAATGCATCATTGAAGCATATTTGCATGCATCATGCGTGCTAAACAATCATATTCATGGAGTAACCTGAATGTCATCAATGAACTTTGCAAACTTATTGAAACAGCTCTCAGTGACCAAAAACAAATTTTTAAGTCATAAAATCTTTCTGAAGTCGTTTTTCATCAGAATACACTTTTTTTTCAATTAAACATGACATTTCAACAATGTCAATAGATGGCAGCTATTCATTGCAAAAGTCAAAATGCATCATTGAAGCATATTTGCATGCATCTTGAGGGCTAAATAGTCATTTTCATGGAGGAACCTGTATGCAAGCATAGAACTTTGCAAACTTAATGAAACAGCTCTGAAAAATCAAAAACAAATTTTTAAGTCTAGAAAGCTTTCTGAAGTCGTTTTTAATCAGAATACACTTCGTTTTCAATTAAACATGACATTCACCAATGTCACTAGATGGCAGATATTCAATGCAAAAGTCAAAATGCATCATTGAAGCATATTTGCATGCATCAGGGCTAAACAGTCATTTTCATGGAGGAACCTGTATGCAAGCATAGAACTTTGCAAACTTAATGAATCAGCTCTGAAAAACCAAAAACAAATTTTTAAGTCATGAAATCTTTCTGAAGTCGTTTATCATCAGAATACACTTCTTTTTCAATTAAACATGACATTCACCAATGTCACTAGATGGCAGCTATTCATTGCAAAAGTCAAAATGCATCATTGAAGCATATTTGCATGCATCTTGAGAGCTAAACAGTCATTTTCATGGAGGAACCTGTATGCAAGCATAGAACTTTGCAAACTTAATGAAACAGCTCTGAAAGACCAAAAACAAATTTTATGTCTAGAAAGCTTTCTGAAGTCGTTTTTCATCAGAGTACACTTCCTTTTCAAATAAACATGACATTTCAAAGATGTCAATAGATGGCAGGTATTCATTTCAAAAGTCAAAATGCATCATTGAAGCATATTTGCATGCATCATTAGGGCTAAACAGTCATTTTCATGGAGGAACCTGTATGCAAGCATAGAACTTTGCAAACTTAATGAAACAGCTCTGAAAAATCAAAAACAAATTTTTAAGTCTAGAAAGCTTTCTGAAGTCGTTTATCATCAGAATACACTTCGTTTTCAAATAAACATGACATTCACCAATGTCACTAGATGGCAGATATTCAATGCAAAAGTCAAATGCATCATTGAAGCATATTTGCATGCATCATGCGTGCTAAACAATCATATTCATGGAGTAACCTGAATGTCATCAATGAACTTTGCAAACTTATTGAAACAGCTCTCAGTGACCAAAAACAAATTTTTAAGTCATAAAATCTTTCTGAAGTCGTTTTTCATCAGACTACACTTTTTTTTCAATTAAACATGACATTTCAACAATGTCAATAGATGGCAGCTATTCATTTCAAAAGTCAAAATGCATCATTGAAGCATATTTGCATGCATCATTAGGGCTAAACAGTCATTTTCATGGAGGAACCTGTATGCAAGCATAGAACTTTGCAAACTTAATGAAACAGCTCTGAAAAATCAAAAACAAATTTTTAAGTCTAGAAAGCTTTCTGAAGTCGTTTATCATCAGAATACACTTCGTTTTCAAATAAACATGACATTCACCAATGTCACTAGATGGCAGATATTCAATGCAAAAGTCAAATGCATCATTGAAGCATATTTGCATGCATCATGCGTGCTAAACAATCATATTCATGGAGTAACCTGAATGTCATCAATGAACTTTGCAAACTTATTGAAACAGCTCTCAGTGACCAAAAACAAATTTTTGAGTCATAAAATCTTTCTGAAGTCGTTTTTCATCAGACTACATTTTTTTTTCAATTAAACATGACATTTCAACAATGTCAATAGATGGCAGCTATTCATTTCAAAAGTCAAAATGCATCATTGAAGAATATTTGCATGCATCTTGAGGGCTAAATTGTCATTTTCATGGAGGAACCGGTATGCAAGCATAGAACTTTGAAAACTTAATGAAACAGCTCTGAAAAATCAAAAACAAATTTTTAAGTCTAGAAAGCTTTCTGAAGTCGTTTTTAATCAGAATACACTTCGTTTTCAATTAAACATGACATTCACCAATGTCACTAGATGGCAGATATTCAATGCAAAAGTCAAAATGCATGCATCATAGGGCTAAACAGTCATTTTCATGGAGGAACCTGTATGCAAGCATAGAACTTTGCAAACTTAATGAAACAGCTCTGAAAGACCAAAAACAAATTTTTAAGTCATGAAATCTTTCTGAAGTCGTTTATCATCAGAATACACTTCTTTTTCAATTAAACATGACATTTCAACAATGTCAATAGATTGCAGCTATTCATTGCAAAAGTCAAAATGCATCATTGAAGCATATTTGCAAGCATCTTGAGGGCTAAACAGTCATTTTCATGGAGGAACCTGTATGCAAGCATAGAACTTTGCAAACTTAATGAAACAGCTCTGAAAGACCAAAAACAAATTTTATGTGTAGAAAGCTTTCTGAAGTCGTTTTTCATCAGAGTACACTTCCTTTTCAAATAAACATGACATTTCAAAGATGTCAATAGATGGCAGGTATTCATTTCAAAAGTCAAAATGCATCATTGAAGCATATTTGCATGCATCATTAGGGCTAAACAGTCATTTTCATGGAGGAACCTGTATGCAAGCATAGAACTTTGCAAACTTAATGAAACAGCTCTGAAAAATCAAAAACAAATTTTTAAGTCTAGAAAGCTTTCTGAAGTCGTTTATCATCAGAATACACTTCGTTTTCAAATAAACATGACATTCACCAATGTCACTAGATGGCAGATATTCAATGCAAAAGTCAAATGCATCATTGAAGCATATTTGCATGCATCATGCGTGCTAAACAATCATATTCATGGAGTAACCTGAATGTCATCAATGAACTTTGCAAACTTATTGAAACAGCTCTCAGTGAACAAAAACAAATTTTTAAGTCATAAAATCTTTCTGAAGTCGTTTTTCATCAGACTATATTTTTTTTTTCAATTAAACATGACATTTCAACAATGTCAATAGATGGCAGCTATTCATTTCAAAAGTCAAAATGCATCATTGAAGCATATTTGCATGCATCATTAGGGCTAAACAGTCATTTTCATGGAGGAACCTGTATGCAAGCATAGAACTTTGCAAACTTAATGAAACAGCTCTGAAAAATCAAAAACAAATTTTTAAGTCTAGAAAGCTTTCTGAAGTCGTTTTTAATCAGAATACACTTCGTTTTCAATTAAACATGACATTCACCAATGTCACTAGATGGCAGATATTCAATGCAAAAGTCAAATGCATCATTGAAGCATATGTGCATGCATCATGAGTGCTAAACAATCATATTCATGGAGTAACCTGAATGTCATCAAAGAACTTTGCAAACTTATTGAAACAGCTCTCATTGACCAAAAACAAATTTTTAAGTCATAAAATCTTTCTGAAGTCGTTTTTCATCAGAATACACTTTTTTTTCAATTAAACATGACATTTCAACAATGTCAATAGATGGCAGCTATTAATTGCAAAAGTCAAAATGCATCATTGAAGCATATATGCATGCATCTTGAGGGCTAAATTGTCATTTTCATGGAGGAACCGGTATGCAAGCATAGAACTTTGCAAAATTAATGAAACAGCTCTGAAAAATCAAAAACAAATTTTTAAGTCTAGAAAGCTTTCTGAAGTCGTTCTTAATCAGAATACACTTCGTTTTCAATTAAACATGACATTCACCAATGTCACTAGATGGCAGATATTCAATGCAAAAGTCAAAATGCATCATTAGGGCTAAACAGTCATTTTCATGGAGGAACCTGTATGCAAGCATAGAACTTTGCAAACTTAATGAAACAGCTCTGAAAAATCAAAAACAAATTTTTAAGTCTAGAAAGCTTTCTGAAGTCGTTTATCATCAGAATACACTTCGTTTTCAAATAAACATGACATTCACCAATGTCACTAGATGGCAGATATTCAATGCAAAAGTCAAATGCATCATTGAAGCATATTTGCATGCATCATGCGTGCTAAACAATCATATTCATGGAGTAACCTGAATGTCATCAATGAACTTTGCAAACTTATTGAAACAGCTCTCAGTGACCAAAAACAAATTTTTAAGTCATAAAATCTTTCTGAAGTCGTTTTTCATCAGAGTACACTTCCTTTTCAAATAAACATGACATTTCAAAAATGTCAATAGATGGCAGGTATTCATTTCAAAAGTCAAAATGCATCATTGAAGCATATTTGCATGCATCATTAGGGCTAAACAGTCATTTTCATGGAGGAACCTGTATGCAAGCATAGAACTTTGCAAACTTAATGAAACAGCTCTGAAAAACCAAAAACAAATTTTTAAGTCATGAAATCTTTCTGAAGTCGTTTATCATCAGAATACACTTCTTTTTCAATTAAACATGACATTTCAACAATGTCAATAGATTGCAGCTATTCATTGCAAAAGTCAAAATGCATCATTGAAGCATATTTGCAAGCATCTTGAGGGCTAAACAGTCATTTTTCATGGAGGAACCTGTATGCAAGCATAGAACTTTGCAAACTTAATGAAACAGCTCTGAAAGACCAAAAACAAATTTTATGTCTAGAAAGCTTTCTGAAGTCGTTTTTCATCAGAGTACACTTCCTTTTCAAATAAACATGACATTTCAAAAATGTCAATAGATGGCAGGTATTCATTTCAAATGTCAAAATGCATCATTGAAGCATATTTGCATGCATCATTAGGGCTAAACAGTCATTTTCATGGAGGAACCTGTATGCAAGCATAGAACTTTGCAAACTTAATGAAACAGCTCTGAAATATCAAAAACAAATTTTTAAGTCTAGAACGCTTTCTGAAGTCGTTTATCATCAGAATACACTTCGTTTTCAAATAAACATGACATTCACCAATGTCACTAGATGGCAGATATTCAATGCAAAAGTCAAATGCATCATTGAAGCATATTTGCATGCATCATGCGTGCTAAACAATCATATTCATGGAGTAACCTGAATGTCATCAATGAACTTTGCAAACTTATTGAAACAGCTCTCAGTGACCAAAAACAAATTTTTAAGTCATAAAATCTTTCTGAAGTCGTTTTTCATCAGACTACATTTTTTTTTCAATTAAACATGACATTTCAACAATGTCAATAGATGGCAGCTATTCATTTCAAAAGTCAAAATGCATCATTGAAGCATATTTGCATGCATCATTAGGGCTAAACAGTCATTTTCATGGAGGAACCTGTATGCAAGCATAGAACTTTGCAAACTTAATGAAACAGCTCTGAAAAATCAAAAACAAATTTTTAAATCTAGAAAGCTTTCTGAAGTCGTTTATCATCAGAAAACACTTCGTTTTCAAATAAACATGACATTCACCAATGTCACTAGATGGCAGATATTCAATGCAAAAGTCAAATGCATCATTGAAGCATATTTGCATGCATCATGAGTGCTAAACAATCATATTCATGGAGTAACATGAATGTCATCAACGAACTTTGCAAACTTATTGAAACAGCTCTCAGTGACCAAAAACAAATTTTTAAGTCATAAAATCTTTCTGAAGTCGTTTTTCATCAGAATACACTTTTTTTCCAATTAAACATGACATTTCAACAATGTCAATAGATGGCAGCTATTAATTGCAAAAGTCAAAATGCATCATTGAAGCATATATGCATGCATCTTGAGGGCTAAATTGTCATTTTCATGGAGGAACCGGTATGCAAGCATAGAACTTTGCAAACTTAATGAAACAGCTCTGAAAAATCAAAAACAAATTTTTAAATCTAGAAAGCTTTCTGAAGTCGTTTTTATTCAGAATACACTTCGTTTTCAATTAAACATGACATTCACCAATGTCACTAGATGGCAGATATTCAATGCAAAAGTCAAAATGCATCATTAGGCCTAAACAGTCATTTTCATGGAGGAACCTGTATGCAAGCATAGAACTTTGCAAACTTAATGAAACAGCTCTGAAAGACCAAAAACAAATTTTATGTGTAGAAAGCTTTCTGAAGTCGTTTTTCATCAGAGTACACTTCCTTTTCAAATAAACATGACATTTCAAAGATGTCAATAGATGGCAGGTATTCATTTCAAAAGTCAAAATGCATCATTGAAGCATATTTGCATGCATCATTAGGGCTAAATAGTCATTTTCATGGAGGAACCTGTATGCAAGCATAGAACTTTGCAAACTTAATGAAACAGCTCTGAAAAATCAAAAACAAATTTTTAAGTCTTGAAAGCTTTCTGAAGTCGTTTTTAATCAGAATACACTTCGTTTTCAATTAAACATGACATTCACCAATGTCACTAGATGGCAGATATTCAATGCAAAAGTCAAAATGCATCATTAGGGCTAAACAGTCATTTTCATGGAGGAACCTGTATGCAAGCATAGAACTTTGCAAACTTAATGAAACAGCTCTGAAAAACCAAAAACAAATTTTTAAGTCATGAAATCTTTCTGAAGTCGTTTATCATCAGAATACACTTCTTTTTCAATTAAACATGACATTTCTACAATGTCAATAGATTGCAGCTATTCATTGCAAAAGTCAAAATGCATCATTGAAGCATATTTGCAAGCATCTTGTGGGCTAAACAGTCATTTTCATTGGAGGAACCTGTATGCAAGCATAGAACTTTGCAAACTTAATGAAACAGCTCTGAAAGACCAAAAACGAATTTTATGTCTAGAAAGCTTTCTGAAGTCGTTTTTCATCAGAGTACACTTCCTTTTCAAATAAACATGACATTTCAAAGATGTCAATAGATGGCAGGTATTCATTTCAAAAGTCAAAATGCATCATTGAAGCATATTTGCATGCATCATTAGGGCTAAACAGTCATTTTCATGGAGGAACCTGTATACAAGCATAGAACTTTGCAAACTTAATGAAACAGCTCTGAAAAATCAAAAACAAATTTTTAAGTCTAGAAAGCTTTCTGAAGTCGTTTATCATCAGAATACACTTCGTTTTCAAATAAACATGACATTTCACCAATGTCACTAGATGGCAGATATTCAATGCAAAAGTCAAATGCATCATTGAAGCATATTTGCATGCATCATGCGTGCTAAACAGACATATTCATGGAGTAACATGCATGTCTTCAACGATCTTTGCAAACTTAATGAAACAGCTCTGAAAGACCAAAAACAAATTTTATGTCTATGAAAGCTTTCTGAAGTCGTTTTTAATCAGAGTACACTTCCTTTTCAAATAAACATGACATTTCAAAGATGTCAATAGATGGCAGCTATTCATTTCAAAAGTCAAAATGCATCATTGAAGCATATTTGCATGCATCATTAGGGCTAAACAGTCATTTTCATGGAGGAACCTGTATGCAAGCATAGAACTTTGCAAACTTAATGAAACAGCTCTGAAAAATCAAAAACAAATTTTTAAGTCTAGAAAGCTTTCTGAAGTCGTTTATCATCAGAATACACTTCGATTTCAAATAAACATGACATTCACCAATGTCACTAGATGCCAGATATTCAATGCAAAAGTCAAATGCATCATTGAAGCATATTTGCATGCATCATGCGTGCTAAACAATCATATTCATGGAGTAACCTGAATGTCATCAATGAACTTTGCAAACTTAATGAAACAGCTCTGAAAAATCAAAAACAAATTTTTAAATCTAGAAAGCTTTCTGAAGTCGTTTTTAATCAGAATACACTTCGTTTTCAATTAAACATGACATTCACCAATGTCACTAGATGGCAGATATTCAATGCAAAAGTCAAAATGCATCATTAGGGCTAAACAGTCATTTTCATGGAGGAACCTGTATGCAAGCATAGAACTTTGCAAACTTAATGAAACAGCTCTGAAAGACCAAAAACAAATTTTATGTGTAGAAAGCTTTCTGAAGTCGTTTTTCATCAGAGTACACTTCCTTTTCAAATAAACATGACATTTCAAAGATGTCAATAGATGGCAGGTATTCATTTCAAAAGTCAAAATGCATCATTGAAGCATATTTGCATGCATCATTAGGGCTAAATAGTCATTTTCATGGAGGAACCTTTATGCAAGCATAGAACTTTGCAAACTTAATGAAACAGCTCTGAAAAATCAAAAACAAACTTTTAAGTCTAGAAAGCTTTCTGAAGTCGTTTTTAATCAGAATACACTTCGTTTTCAATTAAACATGACATTCACCAATGTCACTAGATGGCAGATATTCAATGCAAAAGTCAAAATGCATCATTAGGGCTAAACAGTCATTTTCATGGAGGAACCTGTATGCAAGCATAGAACTTTGCAAACTTAATGAAACAGCTCTGAAAAACCAAAAACAAATTTTTAAGTCATGAAATCTTTCTGAAGTCGTTTATCATCAGAATACACTTCTTTTTCAATTAAACATGACATTTCTACAATGTCAATAGATTGCAGCTATTCATTGCAAAAGTCAAAATGCATCATTGAAGCATATTTGCAAGCATATTGAGGGCTAAACAGTCATTTTCATTGGAGGAACCTGTATGCAAGCATAGAACTTTGCAAACTTAATGAAACAGCTCTGAAAGACCAAAAACGAATTTTATGTCTAGAAAGCTTTCTGAAGTTGTTTTTCATCAGAGTACACTTCCTTTTCAAATAAACATGACATTTCAAAGATGTCAATAGATGGCAGGTATTCATTTCAAAAGTCAAAATGCATCATTGAAGCATATTTGCATGCATCATTAGGGCTAAACAGTCATTTTCATGGAGGAACCTGTATACAAGCATAGAACTTTGCAAACTTAATGAAACAGCTCTGAAAAATCAAAAACAAATTTTTAAGTCTAGAAAGCTTTCTGAAGTCGTTTATCATCAGAATACACTTCGTTTTCAAATAAACATGACATTTCACCAATGTCACTAGATGGCAGATATTCAATGCAAAAGTCAAATGCATCATTGAAGCATATTTGCATGCATCATGCGTGCTAAACAGACATATTCATGGAGTAACATGCATGTCTTCAACGATCTTTGCAAACTTAATGAAACAGCTCTGAAAGACCAAAAACAAATTTTATGTCTAGAAAGCTTTCTGAAGTCGTTTTTAATCAGAGTACACTTCCTTTTCAAATAAACATGACATTTCAAAGATGTCAATAGATGGCAGATATTCAATGCAAAAGTCAAATGCATCATTGAAGCATATTTGCATGCATCATGCGTGCTAAACAATCATATTCATGGAGTAACCTGAATGTCATCAATGAACTTTGCAAACTTATTGAAACAGCTCTCAGTGACCAAAAACAAATTTTTAAGTCATAAAATCTTTCTGAAGTCGTTTTTCATCAGACTACATTTTTTTTTCAATTAAACATGACATTTCAACAATGTCAATAGATGGCAGCTATTCATTTCAAAAGTCAAAATGCATCATTGAAGCATATTTGCATGCATCATTAGGGCTAAACAGTCATTTTCATGGAGGAACCTGTATGCAAGCATAGAACTTTGCAAACTTAATGAAACAGCTCTGAAAAATCAAAAACAAATTTTTAAATCTAGAAAGCTTTCTGAAGTCGTTTATCATCAGAAAACACTTCGTTTTCAAATAAACATGACATTCACCAATGTCACTAGATGGCAGATATTCAATGCAAAAGTCAAATGCATCATTGAAGCATATTTGCATGCATCATGAGTGCTAAACAATCATATTCATGGAGTAACATGAATGTCATCAACGAACTTTGCAAACTTATTGAAACAGCTCTCAGTGACCAAAAACAAATTTTTAAGTCATAAAATCTTTCTGAAGTCGTTTTTCATCAGAATACACTTTTTTTCCAATTAAACATGACATTTCAACAATGTCAATAGATGGCAGCTATTAATTGCAAAAGTCAAAATGCATCATTGAAGCATATATGCATGCATCTTGAGGGCTAAATTGTCATTTTCATGGAGGAACCGGTATGCAAGCATAGAACTTTGCAAACTTAATGAAACAGCTCTGAAAAATCAAAAACAAATTTTTAAATCTAGAAAGCTTTCTGAAGTCGTTTTTAATCAGAATACACTTCGTTTTCAATTAAACATGACATTCACCAATGTCACTAGATGGCAGATATTCAATGCAAAAGTCAAAATGCATCATTAGGCCTAAACAGTCATTTTCATGGAGGAACCTGTATGCAAGCATAGAACTTTGCAAACTTAATGAAACAGCTCTGAAAGACCAAAAACAAATTTTATGTGTAGAAAGCTTTCTGAAGTCGTTTTTCATCAGAGTACACTTCCTTTTCAAATAAACATGACATTTCAAAGATGTCAATAGATGGCAGGTATTCATTTCAAAAGTCAAAATGCATCATTGAAGCATATTTGCATGCATCATTAGGGCTAAATAGTCATTTTCATGGAGGAACCTGTATGCAAGCATAGAACTTTGCAAACTTAATGAAACAGCTCTGAAAAATCAAAAACAAATTTTTAAGTCTTGAAAGCTTTCTGAAGTCGTTTTTAATCAGAATACACTTCGTTTTCAATTAAACATGACATTCACCAATGTCACTAGATGGCAGATATTCAATGCAAAAGTCAAAATGCATCATTAGGGCTAAACAGTCATTTTCATGGAGGAACCTGTATGCAAGCATAGAACTTTGCAAACTTAATGAAACAGCTCTGAAAAACCAAAAACAAATTTTTAAGTCATGAAATCTTTCTGAAGTCGTTTATCATCAGAATACACTTCTTTTTCAATTAAACATGACATTTCTACAATGTCAATAGATTGCAGCTATTCATTGCAAAAGTCAAAATGCATCATTGAAGCATATTTGCAAGCATCTTGAGGGCTAAACAGTCATTTTATTGGAGGAACCTGTATGCAAGCATAGAACTTTGCAAACTTAATGAAACAGCTCTGAAAGACCAAAAACGAATTTTATGTCTAGAAAGCTTTCTGAAGTCGTTTTTCATCAGAGTACACTTCCTTTTCAAATAAACATGACATTTCAAAGATGTCAATAGATGGCAGGTATTCATTTCAAAAGTCAAAATGCATCATTGAAGCATATTTGCATGCATCATTAGGGCTAAACAGTCATTTTCATGGAGGAACCTGTATACAAGCATAGAACTTTGCAAACTTAATGAAACAGCTCTGAAAAATCAAAAACAAATTTTTAAGTCTAGAAAGCTTTCTGAAGTCGTTTATCATCAGAATACACTTCGTTTTCAAATAAACATGACATTTCACCAATGTCACTAGATGGCAGATATTCAATGCAAAAGTCAAATGCATCATTGAAGCATATTTGCATGCATCATGCGTGCTAAACAGACATATTCATGGAGTAACATGCATGTCTTCAACGATCTTTGCAAACTTAATGAAACAGCTCTGAAAGACCAAAAACAAATTTTATGTCTAGAAAGCTTTCTGAAGTCGTTTTTAATCAGAGTACACTTCCTTTTCAAATAAACATGACATTTCAAAGATGTCAATAGATGGCAGATATTCAATGCAAAAGTCAAATGCATCATTGAAGCATATTTGCATGCATCATGCGTGCTAAACAATCATATTCATGGAGTAACCTGAATGTCATCAATGAACTTTGCAAACTTATTGAAACAGCTCTCAGTGACCAAAAACAAATTTTTAAGTCATAAAATCTTTCTGAAGTCGTTTTTCATCAGACTACATTTTTTTTTCAATTAAACATGACATTTCAACAATGTCAATAGATGGCAGCTATTCATTTCAAAAGTCAAAATGCATCATTGAAGCATATTTGCATGCATCATTAGGGCTAAACAGTCATTTTCATGGAGGAACCTGTATGCAAGCATAGAACTTTGCAAACTTAATGAAACAGCTCTGAAAAATCAAAAACAAATTTTTAAATCTAGAAAGCTTTCTGAAGTCGTTTATCATCAGAAAACACTTCGTTTTCAAATAAACATGACATTCACCAATGTCACTAGATGGCAGATATTCAATGCAAAAGTCAAATGCATCATTGAAGCATATTTGCATGCATCATGAGTGCTAAACAATCATATTCATGGAGTAACATGAATGTCATCAACGAACTTTGCAAACTTATTGAAACAGCTCTCAGTGACCAAAAACAAATTTTTAAGTCATAAAATCTTTCTGAAGTCGTTTTTCATCAGAATACACTTTTTTTCCAATTAAACATGACATTTCAACAATGTCAATAGATGGCAGCTATTAATTGCAAAAGTCAAAATGCATCATTGAAGCATATATGCATGCATCTTGAGGGCTAAATTGTCATTTTCATGGAGGAACCGGTATGCAAGCATAGAACTTTGCAAACTTAATGAAACAGCTCTGAAAAATCAAAAACAAATTTTTAAATCTAGAAAGCTTTCTGAAGTCGTTTTTAATCAGAATACACTTCGTTTTCAATTAAACATGACATTCACCAATGTCACTAGATGGCAGATATTCAATGCAAAAGTCAAAATGCATCATTAGGCCTAAACAGTCATTTTCATGGAGGAACCTGTATGCAAGCATAGAACTTTGCAAACTTAATGAAACAGCTCTGAAAGACCAAAAACAAATTTTATGTGTAGAAAGCTTTCTGAAGTCGTTTTTCATCAGAGTACACTTCCTTTTCAAATAAACATGACATTTCAAAGATGTCAATAGATGGCAGGTATTCATTTCAAAAGTCAAAATGCATCATTGAAGCATATTTGCATGCATCATTAGGGCTAAATAGTCATTTTCATGGAGGAACCTGTATGCAAGCATAGAACTTTGCAAACTTAATGAAACAGCTCTGAAAAATCAAAAACAAATTTTTAAGTCTTGAAAGCTTTCTGAAGTCGTTTTTAATCAGAATACACTTCGTTTTCAATTAAACATGACATTCACCAATGTCACTAGATGGCAGATATTCAATGCAAAAGTCAAAATGCATCATTAGGGCTAAACAGTCATTTTCATGGAGGAACCTGTATGCAAGCATAGAACTTTGCAAACTTAATGAAACAGCTCTGAAAAACCAAAAACAAATTTTTAAGTCATGAAATCTTTCTGAAGTCGTTTATCATCAGAATACACTTCTTTTTCAATTAAACATGACATTTCTACAATGTCAATAGATTGCAGCTATTCATTGCAAAAGTCAAAATGCATCATTGAAGCATATTTGCAAGCATCTTGAGGGCTAAACAGTCATTTTATTGGAGGAACCTGTATGCAAGCATAGAACTTTGCAAACTTAATGAAACAGCTCTGAAAGACCAAAAACGAATTTTATGTCTAGAAAGCTTTCTGAAGTCGTTTTTCATCAGAGTACACTTCCTTTTCAAATAAACATGACATTTCAAAGATGTCAATAGATGGCAGGTATTCATTTCAAAAGTCAAAATGCATCATTGAAGCATATTTGCATGCATCATTAGGGCTAAACAGTCATTTTCATGGAGGAACCTGTATACAAGCATAGAACTTTGCAAACTTAATGAAACAGCTCTGAAAAATCAAAAACAAATTTTTAAGTCTAGAAAGCTTTCTGAAGTCGTTTATCATCAGAATACACTTCGTTTTCAAATAAACATGACATTTCACCAATGTCACTAGATGGCAGATATTCAATGCAAAAGTCAAATGCATCATTGAAGCATATTTGCATGCATCATGCGTGCTAAACAGACATATTCATGGAGTAACATGCATGTCTTCAACGATCTTTGCAAACTTAATGAAACAGCTCTGAAAGACCAAAAACAAATTTTATGTCTAGAAAGCTTTCTGAAGTCGTTTTTAATCAGAGTACACTTCCTTTTCAAATAAACATGACATTTCAAAGATGTCAATAGATGGCAGCTATTCATTTCAAAAGTCAAAATGCATCATTGAAGCATATTTGCATGCATCATTAGGGCTAAACAGTCATTTTCATGGAGGAACCTGTATGCAAGCATAGAACTTTGCAAACTTAATGAAACAGCTCTGAAAAATCAAAAACAAATTTTTAAGTCTAGAAAGCTTTCTGAAGTCGTTTATCATCAGAATACACTTCGATTTCAAATAAACATGACATTCACCAATGTCACTAGATGGCAGATATTCAATGCAAAAGTCAAATGCATCATTGAAGCATATTTGCATGCATCATGCGTGCTAAACAATCATATTCATGGAGTAACCTGAATGTCATCAATGAACTTTGCAAACTTATTGAAACAGCTCTCAGTGACCAAAAACAAATTTTTAAGTCATAAAATCTTTCTGAAGTCGTTTTTCATCAGACTACATTTTTTTTTCAATTAAACATGACATTTCAACAATGTCAATAGATGGCAGCTATTCATTTCAAAAGTCAAAATGCATCATTGAAGCATATTTGCATGCATCATTAGGGCTAAACAGTCATTTTCATGGAGGAACCTGTATGCAAGCATAGAACTTTGCAAACTTAATGAAACAGCTCTGAAAAATCAAAAACAAATTTTTAAATCTAGAAAGCTTTCTGAAGTCGTTTTTAATCAGAATACACTTCGTTTTCAATTAAACATGACATTCACCAATGTCACTAGATGGCAGATATTCAATGCAAAAGTCAAAATGCATCATTAGGGCTAAACAGTCATTTTCATGGAGGAACCTGTATGCAAGCATAGAACTTTGCAAACTTAATGAAACAGCTCTGAAAGACCAAAAACAAATTTTATGTGTAGAAAGCTTTCTGAAGTCGTTTTTCATCAGAGTACACTTCCTTTTCAAATAAACATGACATTTCAAAGATGTCAATAGATGGCAGGTATTCATTTCAAAAGTCAAAATGCATCATTGAAGCATATTTGCATGCATCATTAGGGCTAAATAGTCATTTTCATGGAGGAACCTGTATGCAAGCATAGAACTTTGCAAACTTAATGAAACAGCTCTGAAAAATCAAAAACAAACTTTTAAGTCTAGAAAGCTTTCTGAAGTCGTTTTTAATCAGAATACACTTCGTTTTCAATTAAACATGACATTCACCAATGTCACTAGATGGCAGATATTCAATGCAAAAGTCAAAATGCATCATTAGGGCTAAACAGTCATTTTCATGGAGGAACCTGTATGCAAGCATAGAACTTTGCAAACTTAATGAAACAGCTCTGAAAAACCAAAAACAAATTTTTAAGTCATGAAATCTTTCTGAAGTCGTTTATCATCAGAATACACTTCTTTTTCAATTAAACATGACATTTCTACAATGTCAATAGATTGCAGCTATTCATTGCAAAAGTCAAAATGCATCATTGAAGCATATTTGCAAGCATATTGAGGGCTAAACAGTCATTTTATTGGAGGAACCTGTATGCAAGCATAGAACTTTGCAAACTTAATGAAACAGCTCTGAAAGACCAAAAACGAATTTTATGTCTAGAAAGCTTTCTGAAGTTGTTTTTCATCAGAGTACACTTCCTTTTCAAATAAACATGACATTTCAAAGATGTCAATAGATGGCAGGTATTCATTTCAAAAGTCAAAATGCATCATTGAAGCATATTTGCATGCATCATTAGGGCTAAACAGTCATTTTCATGGAGGAACCTGTATACAAGCATAGAACTTTGCAAACTTAATGAAACAGCTCTGAAAAATCAAAAACAAATTTTTAAGTCTAGAAAGCTTTCTGAAGTCGTTTATCATCAGAATACACTTCGTTTTCAAATAAACATGACATTTCACCAATGTCACTAGATGGCAGATATTCAATGCAAAAGTCAAATGCATCATTGAAGCATATTTGCATGCATCATGCGTGCTAAACAGACATATTCATGGAGTAACATGCATGTCTTCAACGATCTTTGCAAACTTAATGAAACAGCTCTGAAAGACCAAAAACAAATTTTATGTCTAGAAAGCTTTCTGAAGTCGTTTTTAATCAGAGTACACTTCCTTTTCAAATAAACATGACATTTCAAAGATGTCAATAGATGGCAGATATTCAATGCAAAAGTCAAATGCATCATTGAAGCATATTTGCATGCATCATGCGTGCTAAACAATCATATTCATGGAGTAACCTGAATGTCATCAATGAACTTTGCAAACTTATTGAAACAGCTCTCAGTGACCAAAAACAAATTTTTAAGTCATAAAATCTTTCTGAAGTCGTTTTTCATCAGACTACATTTTTTTTTCAATTAAACATGACATTTCAACAATGTCAATAGATGGCAGCTATTCATTTCAAAAGTCAAAATGCATCATTGAAGCATATTTGCATGCATCATTAGGGCTAAACAGTCATTTTCATGGAGGAACCTGTATGCAAGCATAGAACTTTGCAAACTTAATGAAACAGCTCTGAAAAATCAAAAACAAATTTTTAAATCTAGAAAGCTTTCTGAAGTCGTTTATCATCAGAAAACACTTCGTTTTCAAATAAACATGACATTCACCAATGTCACTAGATGGCAGATATTCAATGCAAAAGTCAAATGCATCATTGAAGCATATTTGCATGCATCATGAGTGCTAAACAATCATATTCATGGAGTAACATGAATGTCATCAACGAACTTTGCAAACTTATTGAAACAGCTCTCAGTGACCAAAAACAAATTTTTAAGTCATAAAATCTTTCTGAAGTCGTTTTTCATCAGAATACACTTTTTTTCCAATTAAACATGACATTTCAACAATGTCAATAGATGGCAGCTATTAATTGCAAAAGTCAAAATGCATCATTGAAGCATATATGCATGCATCTTGAGGGCTAAATTGTCATTTTCATGGAGGAACCGGTATGCAAGCATAGAACTTTGCAAACTTAATGAAACAGCTCTGAAAAATCAAAAACAAATTTTTAAATCTAGAAAGCTTTCTGAAGTCGTTTTTAATCAGAATACACTTCGTTTTCAATTAAACATGACATTCACCAATGTCACTAGATGGCAGATATTCAATGCAAAAGTCAAAATGCATCATTAGGCCTAAACAGTCATTTTCATGGAGGAACCTGTATGCAAGCATAGAACTTTGCAAACTTAATGAAACAGCTCTGAAAGACCAAAAACAAATTTTATGTGTAGAAAGCTTTCTGAAGTCGTTTTTCATCAGAGTACACTTCCTTTTCAAATAAACATGACATTTCAAAGATGTCAATAGATGGCAGGTATTCATTTCAAAAGTCAAAATGCATCATTGAAGCATATTTGCATGCATCATTAGGGCTAAATAGTCATTTTCATGGAGGAACCTGTATGCAAGCATAGAACTTTGCAAACTTAATGAAACAGCTCTGAAAAATCAAAAACAAATTTTTAAGTCTTGAAAGCTTTCTGAAGTCGTTTTTAATCAGAATACACTTCGTTTTCAATTAAACATGACATTCACCAATGTCACTAGATGGCAGATATTCAATGCAAAAGTCAAAATGCATCATTAGGGCTAAACAGTCATTTTCATGGAGGAACCTGTATGCAAGCATAGAACTTTGCAAACTTAATGAAACAGCTCTGAAAAACCAAAAACAAATTTTTAAGTCATGAAATCTTTCTGAAGTCGTTTATCATCAGAATACACTTCTTTTTCAATTAAACATGACATTTCTACAATGTCAATAGATTGCAGCTATTCATTGCAAAAGTCAAAATGCATCATTGAAGCATATTTGCAAGCATCTTGAGGGCTAAACAGTCATTTTATTGGAGGAACCTGTATGCAAGCATAGAACTTTGCAAACTTAATGAAACAGCTCTGAAAGACCAAAAACGAATTTTATGTCTAGAAAGCTTTCTGAAGTCGTTTTTCATCAGAGTACACTTCCTTTTCAAATAAACATGACATTTCAAAGATGTCAATAGATGGCAGGTATTCATTTCAAAAGTCAAAATGCATCATTGAAGCATATTTGCATGCATCATTAGGGCTAAACAGTCATTTTCATGGAGGAACCTGTATACAAGCATAGAACTTTGCAAACTTAATGAAACAGCTCTGAAAAATCAAAAACAAATTTTTAAGTCTAGAAAGCTTTCTGAAGTCGTTTATCATCAGAATACACTTCGTTTTCAAATAAACATGACATTTCACCAATGTCACTAGATGGCAGATATTCAATGCAAAAGTCAAATGCATCATTGAAGCATATTTGCATGCATCATGCGTGCTAAACAGACATATTCATGGAGTAACATGCATGTCTTCAACGATCTTTGCAAACTTAATGAAACAGCTCTGAAAGACCAAAAACAAATTTTATGTCTAGAAAGCTTTCTGAAGTCGTTTTTAATCAGAGTACACTTCCTTTTCAAATAAACATGACATTTCAAAGATGTCAATAGATGGCAGATATTCAATGCAAAAGTCAAATGCATCATTGAAGCATATTTGCATGCATCATGCGTGCTAAACAATCATATTCATGGAGTAACCTGAATGTCATCAATGAACTTTGCAAACTTATTGAAACAGCTCTCAGTGACCAAAAACAAATTTTTAAGTCATAAAATCTTTCTGAAGTCGTTTTTCATCAGACTACACTTTTTTTTCAATTAAACATGACATTTCAACAATGTCAATAGATGGCAGCTATTCATTTCAAAAGTCAAAATGCATCATTGAAGCATATTTGCATGCATCATTAGGGCTAAACAGTCATTTTCATGGAGGAACCTGTATGCAAGCATAGAACTTTGCAAACTTAATGAAACAGCTCTGAAAAATCAAAAACAAATTTTTAAATCTAGAAAGCTTTCTGAAGTCGTTTATCATCAGAAAACACTTCGTTTTCAAATAAACATGACATTCACCAATGTCACTAGATGGCAGATATTCAATGCAAAAGTCAAATGCATCATTGAAGCATATTTGCATGCATCATGAGTGCTAAACAATCATATTCATGGAGTAACATGAATGTCATCAACGAACTTTGCAAACTTATTGAAACAGCTCTCAGTGACCAAAAACAAATTTTTAAGTCATAAAATCTTTCTGAAGTCGTTTTTCATCAGAATACACTTTTTTTCCAATTAAACATGACATTTCAACAATGTCAATAGATGGCAGCTATTAATTGCAAAAGTCAAAATGCATCATTGAAGCATATATGCATGCATCTTGAGGGCTAAATTGTCATTTTCATGGAGGAACCGGTATGCAAGCATAGAACTTTGCAAACTTAATGAAACAGCTCTGAAAAATCAAAAACAAATTTTTAAATCTAGAAAGCTTTCTGAAGTCGTTTTTAATCAGAATACACTTCGTTTTCAATTAAACATGACATTCACCAATGTCACTAGATGGCAGATATTCAATGCAAAAGTCAAAATGCATCATTAGGCCTAAACAGTCATTTTCATGGAGGAACCTGTATGCAAGCATAGAACTTTGCAAACTTAATGAAACAGCTCTGAAAGACCAAAAACAAATTTTATGTGTAGAAAGCTTTCTGAAGTCGTTTTTCATCAGAGTACACTTCCTTTTCAAATAAACATGACATTTCAAAGATGTCAATAGATGGCAGGTATTCATTTCAAAAGTCAAAATGCATCATTGAAGCATATTTGCATGCATCATTAGGGCTAAATAGTCATTTTCATGGAGGAACCTGTATGCAAGCATAGAACTTTGCAAACTTAATGAAACAGCTCTGAAAAATCAAAAACAAATTTTTAAGTCTTGAAAGCTTTCTGAAGTCGTTTTTAATCAGAATACACTTCGTTTTCAATTAAACATGACATTCACCAATGTCACTAGATGGCAGATATTCAATGCAAAAGTCAAAATGCATCATTAGGGCTAAACAGTCATTTTCATGGAGGAACCTGTATGCAAGCATAGAACTTTGCAAACTTAATGAAACAGCTCTGAAAAACCAAAAACAAATTTTTAAGTCATGAAATCTTTCTGAAGTCGTTTATCATCAGAATACACTTCTTTTTCAATTAAACATGACATTTCTACAATGTCAATAGATTGCAGCTATTCATTGCAAAAGTCAAAATGCATCATTGAAGCATATTTGCAAGCATCTTGAGGGCTAAACAGTCATTTTATTGGAGGAACCTGTATGCAAGCATAGAACTTTGCAAACTTAATGAAACAGCTCTGAAAGACCAAAAACGAATTTTATGTCTAGAAAGCTTTCTGAAGTCGTTTTTCATCAGAGTACACTTCCTTTTCAAATAAACATGACATTTCAAAGATGTCAATAGATGGCAGCTATTCATTTCAAAAGTCAAAATGCATCATTGAAGCATATTTGCATGCATCATTAGGGCTAAACAGTCATTTTCATGGAGGAACCTGTATACAAGCATAGAACTTTGCAAACTTAATGAAACAGCTCTGAAAAATCAAAAACAAATTTTTAAGTCTAGAAAGCTTTCTGAAGTCGTTTATCATCAGAATACACTTCGTTTTCAAATAAACATGACATTTCACCAATGTCACTAGATGGCAGATATTCAATGCAAAAGTCAAATGCATCATTGAAGCATATTTGCATGCATCATGCGTGCTAAACAGACATATTCATGGAGTAACATGCATGTCTTCAACGATCTTTGCAAACTTAATGAAACAGCTCTGAAAGACCAAAAACAAATTTTATGTCTAGAAAGCTTTCTGAAGTCGTTTTTAATCAGAGTACACTTCCTTTTCAAATAAACATGACATTTCAAAGATGTCAATAGATGGCAGCTATTCATTTCAAAAGTCAAAATGCATCATTGAAGCATATTTGCATGCATCATTAGGGCTAAACAGTCATTTTCATGGAGGAACCTGTATGCAAGCATAGAACTTTGCAAACTTAATGAAACAGCTCTGAAAAATCAAAAACAAATTTTTAAGTCTAGAAAGCTTTCTGAAGTCGTTTATCATCAGAATACACTTCGATTTCAAATAAACATGACATTCACCAATGTCACTAGATGGCAGATATTCAATGCAAAAGTCAAATGCATCATTGAAGCATATTTGCATGCATCATGCGTGCTAAACAATCATATTCATGGAGTAACCTGAATGTCATCAATGAACTTTGCAAACTTATTGAAACAGCTCTCAGTGACCAAAAACAAATTTTTAAGTCATAAAATCTTTCTGAAGTCGTTTTTCATCAGACTACATTTTTTTTTCAATTAAACATGACATTTCAACAATGTCAATAGATGGCAGCTATTCATTTCAAAAGTCAAAATGCATCATTGAAGCATATTTGCATGCATCATTAGGGCTAAAAAGTCATTTTCATGGAGGAACCTGTATGCAAGCATAGAACTTTGCAAACTTAATGAAACAGCTCTGAAAAATCAAAAACAAATTTTTAAATCTAGAAAGCTTTCTGAAGTCGATTTTAATCAGAATACACTTCATTTTCAATTAAACATGACATTCACCAATGTCACTAGATGGCAGATATTCAATGCAAAAGTCAAAATGCATCATTAGGGCTAAACAGTCATTTTCATGGAGGAACCTGTATGCAAGCATAGAACTTTGCAAACTTAATGAAACAGCTCTGAAAGACCAAAAACAAATTTTATGTGTAGAAAGCTTTCTGAAGTCGTTTTTCATCAGAGTACACTTCCTTTTCAAATAAACATGACATTTCAAAGATGTCAATAGATGGCAGGTATTCATTTCAAAAGTCAAAATGCATCATTGAAGCATATTTGCATGCATCATTAGGGCTAAATAGTCATTTTCATGGAGGAACCTTTATGCAAGCATAGAACTTTGCAAACTTAATGAAACAGCTCTGAAAAATCAAAAACAAATTTTTAAGTCTAGAAAGCTTTCTGAAGTCGTTTATCATCAGAATACACTTCGATTTCAAATAAACATGACATTCACCAATGTCACTAGATGGCAGATATTCAATGCAAAAGTCAAATGCATCATTGAAGCATATTTGCATGCATCATGCGTGCTAAACAATCATATTCATGGAGTAACCTGAATGTCATCAATGAACTTTGCAAACTTATTGAAACAGCTCTCAGTGACCAAAAACAAATTTTTAAGTCATAAAATCTTTCTGAAGTCGTTATTCATCAGACTACATTTTTTTTTCAATTAAACATGACATTTCAACAATGTCAATAGATGGCAGCTATTCATTTCAAAAGTCAAAATGCATCATTGAAGCATATTTGCATGCATCATTAGGGCTAAAAAGTCATTTTCATGGAGGAACCTGTATGCAAGCATAGAACTTTGCAAACTTAATGAAACAGCTCTGAAAAATCAAAAACAAATTTTTAAATCTAGGAAGCTTTCTGAAGTCGTTTTTAATCAGAATACACTTCGTTTTCAATTAAACATGACATTCACCAATGTCACTAGATGGCAGATATTCAATGCAAAAGTCAAAATGCATCATTAGGGCTAAACAGTCATTTTCATGGAGGAACCTGTATGCAAGCATAGAACTTTGCAAACTTAATGAAACAGCTCTGAAAGACCAAAAACAAATTTTATGTGTAGAAAGCTTTCTGAAGTCGTTTTTCATCAGAGTACACTTCCTTTTCAAATAAACATGACATTTCAAAGATGTCAATAGATGGCAGGTATTCATTTCAAAAGTCAAAATGCATCATTGAAGCATATTTGCATGCATCATTAGGGCTAAATAGTCATTTTCATGGAGGAACCTTTATGCAAGCATAGAACTTTGCAAACTTAATGAAACAGCTCTGAAAAATCAAAAACAAACTTTTAAGTCTAGAAAGCTTTCTGAAGTCGTTTATCATCAGAATACACTTCGTTTTCAAATAAACATGACATTTCACCAATGTCACTAGATGGCAGATATTCAATGCAAAAGTCAAATGCATCATTGAAGCATATTTGCATGCATCATGCGTGCTAAACAGACATATTCATGGAGTAACATGCATGTCTTCAACGATCTTTGCAAACTTAATGAAACAGCTCTGAAAGACCAAAAACAAATTTTATGTCTAGAAAGCTTTCTGAAGTCGTTTTTAATCAGAGTACACTTCCTTTTCAAATAAACATGACATTTCAAAGATGTCAATAGATGGCAGATATTCAATGCAAAAGTCAAATGCATCATTGAAGCATATTTGCATGCATCATGCGTGCTAAACAATCATATTCATGGAGTAACCTGAATGTCATCAATGAACTTTGCAAACTTATTGAAACAGCTCTCAGTGACCAAAAACAAATTTTTAAGTCATAAAATCTTTCTGAAGTCGTTTTTCATCAGACTACATTTTTTTTTCAATTAAACATGACATTTCAACAATGTCAATAGATGGCAGCTATTCATTTCAAAAGTCAAAATGCATCATTGAAGCATATTTGCATGCATCATTAGGGCTAAAAAGTCATTTTCATGGAGGAACCTGTATGCAAGCATAGAACTTTGCAAACTTAATGAAACAGCTCTGAAAAATCAAAAACAAATTTTTAAATCTAGAAAGCTTTCTGAAGTCGTTTTTAATCAGAATACACTTCGTTTTCAATTAAACATGACATTCACCAATGTCACTAGATGGCAGATATTCAATGCAAAAGTCAAAATGCATCATTAGGGCTAAACAGTCATTTTCATGGAGGAACCTGTATGCAAGCATAGAACTTTGCAAACTTAATGAAACAGCTCTGAAAGACCAAAAACAAATTTTATGTGTAGAAAGCTTTCTGAAGTCGTTTTTCATCAGAGTACACTTCCTTTTCAAATAAACATGACATTTCAAAGATGTCAATAGATGGCAGGTATTCATTTCAAAAGTCAAAATGCATCATTGAAGCATATTTGCATGCATCATTAGGGCTAAATAGTCATTTTCATGGAGGAACCTTTATGCAAGCATAGAACTTTGCAAACTTAATGAAACAGCTCTGAAAAATCAAAAACAAATTTTTAAGTCTAGAAAGCTTTCTGAAGTCGTTTTTAATCAGAATACACTTCGTTTTCAATTAAACATGACATTCACCAATGTCACTAGATGGCAGATATTCAATGCAAAAGTCAAAATGCATCATTAGGGCTAAACAGTCATTTTCATGGAGGAACCTGTATGCAAGCATAGAACTTTGCAAACTTAATGAAACAGCTCTGAAAAACCAAAAACAAATTTTTAAGTCATGAAATCTTTCTGAAGTCGTTTATCATCAGAATACACTTCTTTTTCAATTAAACATGACATTTCTACAATGTCAATAGATTGCAGCTATTCATTGCAAAAGTCAAAATGCATCATTGAAGCATATTTGCAAGCATCTTGAGGGCTAAACAGTCATTTTATTGGAGGAACCTGTATGCAAGCATAGAACTTTGCAAACTTAATGAAACAGCTCTGAAAGACCAAAAACGAATTTTATGTCTAGAAAGCTTTCTGAAGTCGTTTTTCATCAGAGTACACTTCCTTTTCAAATAAACATGACATTTCAAAGATGTCAATAGATGGCAGCTATTCATTTCAAAAGTCAAAATGCATCATTGAAGCATATTTGCATGCATCATTAGGGCTAAACAGTCATTTTCATGGAGGAACCTGTATACAAGCATAGAACTTTGCAAACTTAATGAAACAGCTCTGAAAAATCAAAAACAAATTTTTAAGTCTAGAAAGCTTTCTGAAGTCGTTTATCATCAGAATACACTTCGATTTCAAATAAACATGACATTTCACCAATGTCACTAGATGGCAGATATTCAATGCAAAAGTCAAATGCATCATTGAAGCATATTTGCACGCATCATGCGTGCTAAACAGACATATTCATGGAGTAACATGCATGTCTTCAACGATCTTTGCAAACTTAATGAAACAGCTCTGAAAGACCAAAAACAAATTTTATGTCTAGAAAGCTTTCTGAAGTCGTTTTTAATCAGAGTACACTTCCTTTTCAAATAAACATGACATTTCAAAGATGTCAATAGATGGCAGCTATTCATTTCAAAAGTCAAAATGCATCATTGAAGCATATTTGCATGCATCATTAGGGCTAAACAGTCATTTTCATGGAGGAACCTGTATGCAAGCATAGAACTTTGCAAACTTAATGAAACAGCTCTGAAAAATCAAAAACAAATTTTTAAGTCTAGAAAGCTTTCTGAAGTCGTTTATCATCAGAATACACTTCGATTTCAAATAAACATGACATTCACCAATGTCACTAGATGGCAGATATTCAATGCAAAAGTCAAATGCATCATTGAAGCATATTTGCATGCATCATGCGTGCTAAACAATCATATTCATGGAGTAACCTGAATGTCATCAATGAACTTTGCAAACTTATTGAAACAGCTCTCAGTGACCAAAAACAAATTTTTAAGTCATAAAATCTTTCTGAAGTCGTTTTTCATCAGACTACATTTTTTTTTCAATTAAACATGACATTTCAACAATGTCAATAGATGGCAGCTATTCATATCAAAAGTCAAAATGCATCATTGAAGCATATTTGCATGCATCATTAGGGCTAAAAAGTCATTTTCATGGAGGAACCTGTATGCAAGCATAGAACTTTGCAAACTTAATGAAACAGCTCTGAAAAATCAAAAACAAATTTTTAAATCTAGAAAGCTTTCTGAAGTCGTTTTTAATCAGAATACACTTCGTTTTCAATTAAACATGACATTCACCAATGTCACTAGATGGCAGATATTCAATGCAAAAGTCAAAATGCATCATTAGGGCTAAACAGTCATTTTCATGGAGGAACCTGTATGCAAGCATAGAACTTTGCAAACTTAATGAAACAGCTCTGAAAGACCAAAAACAAATTTTATGTGTAGAAAGCTTTCTGAAGTCGTTTTTCATCAGAGTACACTTCCTTTTCAAATAAACATGACTTTTCAAAGATGTCAATAGATGGCAGGTATTCATTTCAAAAGTCAAAATGCATCATTGAAGCATATTTGCATGCATCATTAGGGCTAAATAGTCATTTTCATGGAGGAACCTTTATGCAAGCATAGAACTTTGCAAACTTAATGAAACAGCTCTGAAAAATCAAAAACAAACATGACATTCACCAATGTCACTAGATGGCAGATATTCAATGCAAAAGTCAAAATGCATCATTAGGGCTAAACAGTCATTTTCATGGAGGAACCTGTATGCAAGCATAGAACTTTGCAAACTTAATGAAACAGCTCTGAAAAACCAAAAACAAATTTTTAAGTCATGAAATCTTTCTGAAGTCGTTTATCATCAGAATACACTTCTTACACTTCTTTTTCAATTAAACATGACATTTCTACAATGTCAATAGATTGCAGCTATTCATTGCAAAAGTCAAAATGCATAATTGAAGCATATTTGCAAGCATCTTGAGGGCTAAACAGTCATTTTATTGGAGGAACCTGTATGCAAGCATAGAACTTTGCAAACTTAATGAAACAGCTCTGAAAGACCAAAAACGAATTTTATGTCAAGAAAGCTTTCTGAAGTCATTTTTCATCAGAGTACACTTCCTTTTCAAATAAACATGACATTTCAAAGATGTCAATAGATGGCAGGTATTCATTTCAAAAGTCAAAATGCATCATTGAAGCATATTTGCATGCATCATTAGGGCTAAACAGTCATTTTCATGGAGGAACCTGTATACAAGCATAGAACTTTGCAAACTTAATGAAACAGCTCTGAAAAATCAAAAACAAATTTTTAAGTCTAGAAAGCTTTCTGAAGTCGTTTATCATCAGAATACACTTCGTTTTCAAATAAACATGACATTTCACCAATGTCACTAGATGGCAGATATTCAATGCAAAAGTCAAATGCATCATTGAAGCATATTTGCATGCATCATGCGTGCTAAACAGACATATTCATGGAGTAACATGCATGTCTTCAACGATCTTTGCAAACTTAATGAAACAGCTCTGAAAGACCAAAAACAAATTTTATGTCTAGAAAGCTTTCTGAAGTCGTTTTTAATCAGAGTACACTTCCTTTTCAAATAAACATGACATTTCAAAGATGTCAATAGATGGCAGCTATTCATTTCAAAAGTCAAAATGCATCATTGAAGCATATTTGCATGCATCATTAGGGCTAAACAGTCATTTTCATGGAGGAACCTGTATGCAAGCATAGAACTTTGCAAACTTAATGAAACAGCTCTGAAAAATCAAAAACAAATTTTTAAGTCTAGAAAGCTTTCTGAAGTCGTTTATCATCAGAATACACTTCGATTTCAAATAAACATGACATTCACCAATGTCACTAGATGGCAGATATTCAATGCAAAAGTCAAATGCATCATTGAAGCATATTTGCATGCATCATGCGTGCTAAACAATCATATTCATGGAGTAACCTGAATGTCATCAATGAACTTTGCAAACTTATTGAAACAGCTCTCAGTGACCAAAAACAAATTTTTAAGTCATAAAATCTTTCTGAAGTCGTTTTTCATCAGACTACATTTTTTTTTCAATTAAACATGACATTTCAACAATGTCAATAGATGGCAGCTATTCATTTCAAAAGTCAAAATGCATCATTGAAGCATATTTGCATGCATCATTAGGGCTAAAAAGTCATTTTCATGGAGGAACCTGTATGCAAGCATAGAACTTTGCAAACTTAATGAAACAGCTCTGAAAAATCAAAAACAAATTTTTAAATCTAGAAAGCTTTCTGAAGTCGTTTTTAATCAGAATACACTTCGTTTTCAATTAAACATGACATTCACCAATGTCACTAGATGGCAGATATTCAATGCAAAAGTCAAAATGCATCATTAGGGCTAAACAGTCATTTTCATGGAGGAACCTGTATGCAAGCATAGAACTTTGCAAACTTAATGAAACAGCTCTGAAAGACCAAAAACAAATTTTATGTGTAGAAAGCTTTCTGAAGTCGTTTTTCATCAGAGTACACTTCCTTTTCAAATAAACATGACTTTTCAAAGATGTCAATAGATGGCAGGTATTCATTTCAAAAGTCAAAATGCATCATTGAAGCATATTTGCATGCATCATTAGGGCTAAATAGTCATTTTCATGGAGGAACCTTTATGCAAGCATAGAACTTTGCAAACTTAATGAAACAGCTCTGAAAAATCAAAAACAAATTTTTAAGTCTAGAAAGCTTTCTGAAGTCGTTTATCATCAGAATACACTTCGATTTCAAATAAACATGACATTCACCAATGTCACTAGATGGCAGATATTCAATGCAAAAGTCAAATGCATCATTGAAGCATATTTGCATGCATCATGCGTGCTAAACAATCATATTCATGGAGTAACCTGAATGTCATCAATGAACTTTGCAAACTTATTGAAACAGCTCTCAGTGACCAAAAACAAATTTTTAAGTCATAAAATCTTTCTGAAGTCGTTTTTCATCAGACTACATTTTTTTTTCAATTAAACATGACATTTCAACAATGTCAATAGATGGCAGCTATTCATTTCAAAAGTCAAAATGCATCATTGAAGCATATTTGCATGCATCATTAGGGCTAAAAAGTCATTTTCATGGAGGAACCTGTATGCAAGCATAGAACTTTGCAAACTTAATGAAACAGCTCTGAAAAATCAAAAACAAATTTTTAAATCTAGAAAGCTTTCTGAAGTCGTTTTTAATCAGAATACACTTCGTTTTCAATTAAACATGACATTCACCAATGTCACTAGATGGCAGATATTCAATGCAAAAGTCAAAATGCATCATTAGGGCTAAACAGTCATTTTCATGGAGGAACCTGTATGCAAGCATAGAACTTTGCAAACTTAATGAAACAGCTCTGAAAGACCAAAAACAAATTTTATGTGTAGAAAGCTTTCTGAAGTCGTTTTTCATCAGAGTACACTTCCTTTTCAAATAAACATGACATTTCAAAGATGTCAATAGATGGCAGGTATTCATTTCAAAAGTCAAAATGCATCATTGAAGCATATTTGCATGCATCATTAGGGCTAAATAGTCATTTTCATGGAGGAACCTTTATGCAAGCATAGAACTTTGCAAACTTAATGAAACAGCTCTGAAAAATCAAAAACAAATTTTTAAGTCTAGGAAGCTTTCTGAAGTCGTTTTTAATCAGAATACACTTCGTTTTCAATTAAACATGACATTCACCAATGTCACTAGATGGCAGATATTCAATGCAAAAGTCAAAATGCATCATTAGGGCTAAACAGTCATTTTCATGGAGGAACCTGTATGCAAGCATAGAACTTTGCAAACTTAATGAAACAGCTCTGAAAAACCAAAAACAAATATTTAAGTCATGAAATCTTTCTGAAGTCGTTTATCATCAGAATACACTTCTTTTTCAATTAAACATGACATTTCTACAATGTCAATAGATTGCAGCTATTCATTGCAAAAGTCAAAATGCATCATTGAAGCATATTTGCAAGCATCTTGAGGGCTAAACAGTCATTTTATTGGAGGAACCTGTATGCAAGCATAGAACTTTGCAAACTTAATGAAACAGCTCTGAAAGACCAAAAACGAATTTTATGTCTAGAAAGCTTTCTGAAGTCGTTTTTCATCAGAGTACACTTCCTTTTCAAATAAACATGACATTTCAAAGATGTCAATAGATGGCAGGTATTCATTTCAAAAGTCAAAATGCATCATTGAAGCATATTTGCATGCATCATTAGGGCTAAACAGTCATTTTCATGGAGGAACCTGTATACAAGCATAGAACTTTGCAAACTTAATGAAACAGCTCTGAAAAATCAAAAACAAATTTTTAAGTCTAGAAAGCTTTCTGAAGTCGTTTATCATCAGAATACACTTCGTTTTCAAATAAACATGACATTTCACCAATGTCACTAGATGGCAGATATTCAATGCAAAAGTCAAATGCATCATTGAAGCATATTTGCATGCATCATGCGTGCTAAACAGACATATTCATGGAGTAACATGCATGTCTTCAACGATCTTTGCAAACTTAATGAAACAGCTCTGAAAGACCAAAAACAAATTTTATGTCTAGAAAGCTTTCTGAAGTCGTTTTTAATCAGAGTACACTTCCTTTTCAAATAAACATGACATTTCAAAGATGTCAATAGATGGCAGCTATTCATTTCAAAAGTCAAAATGCATCATTGAAGCATATTTGCATGCATCATTAGGGCTAAACAGTCATTTTCATGGAGGAACCTGTATGCAAGCATAGAACTTTGCAAACTTAATGAAACAGCTCTGAAAAATCAAAAACAAATTTTTACTTCTAGAAAGCTTTCTGAAGTCGTTTTTAATCAGAATACACTTCGTTTTCAATTAAACATGACATTCACCAATGTCACTAGATGGCAGATATTCAATGCAAAAGTCAAAATGCATCATTAGGGCTAAACAGTCATTTTCATGGAGGAACCTGTATGCAAGCATAGAACTTTGCAAACTTAATGAAACAGCTCTGAAAAACCAAAAACAAATATTTAAGTCATGAAATCTTTCTGAAGTCGTTTATCATCAGAATACACTTCTTTTTCAATTAAACATGACATTTCTACAATGTCAATAGATTGCAGCTATTCATTGCAAAAGTCAAAATGCATCATTGAAGCATATTTGCAAGCATCTTGAGGGCTAAACAGTCATTTTATTGGAGGAACCTGTATGCAAGCATAGAACTTTGCAAACTTAATGAAACAGCTCTGAAAAATCAAAAACAAATTTTTAAGTCTAGAAAGCTTTCTGAAGTCGTTTATCATCAGAATACACTTCGATTTCAAATAAACATGACACTCACCAATGTCACTAGATGGCAGATATTTAATGCAAAAGTCAAATGCATCATTGAAGCATATTTGCATGCATCATGCGTGCTAAACAATCATATTCATGGAGTAACCTGAATGTCATCAATGAACTTTGCAAACTTATTGAAACAGCTCTCAGTGACCAAAAACAAATTTTTAAGTCATAAAATCTTTCTGAAGTCGATTTTCATCAGACTACATTTTTTTTCAATTAAACATGACATTTCAACAATGTCAATAGATGGCAGCTATTCATTTCAAAAGTCAAAATGCATCATTGAAGCATATTTGCATGCATCATTAGGGCTAAACAGTCATTTTCATGGAGGAACCTGTATGCAAGCATAGAACTTTGCAAACTTAATGAAACAGCTCTGAAAAATCAAAAACAAATTTTTAAATCTAGAAAGCTTTCTGAAGTCGTTTATCATCAGAATACACTTCGTTTTCAAATAAACATGACATTCACCAATGTCACTAGATGGCAGATATTCAATGCAAAAGTCAAATGCATCATTGAAGCATATTTGCATGCATCATGCGTGCTAAACAGACATATTCATGGAGTAACATGCATGTCTTCAACGAACTTTGCAAACTTATTGAAACAGCTCTCAATGACCAAAAACAAATTTTTAAGTCTAGAAAGCTTTCTGAAGTCGTTTTTAATCAGAATACACTTCGTTTTGAATTAAACATGACATTCACCAATGTCACTAGATGGCAGATATTCAATGCAAAAGTCAAAATGCATCATTAGGGCTAAACAGTCATTTTCATGGAGGAACCTGTATGCAAGCATAGAACTTTGCAAACTTAATGAAACAGCTCTGAAAAACCAAAAACAAATTTTTAAGTCATGAAATCTTTCTGAAGTCGTTTATCATCAGAATACACTTCTTTTTCAATTAAACATGACATTTCTACAATGTCAATAGATTGCAGCTATTCATTGCAAAAGTCAAAATGCATCATTGAAGCATATTTGCAAGCATCTTGAGGGCTAAACAGTCATTTTATTGGAGGAACCTGTATGCAAGCATAGAACTTTGCAAACTTAATGAAACAGCTCTGAAAGACCAAAAACGAATTTTATGTCTAGAAAGCTTTCTGAAGTCGTTTTTCATCAGAGTACACTTCCTTTTCAAATAAACATGACATTTCAAAGATGTCAATAGATGGCAGGTATTCATTTCAAAAGTCAAAATGCATCATTGAAGCATATTTGCATGCATCATTAGGGCTAAACAGTCATTTTCATGGAGGAACCTGTATACAAGCATAGAACTTTGCAAACTTAATGAAACAGCTCTGAAAAATCAAAAACAAATTTTTAAGTCTAGAAAGCTTTCTGAAGTCGTTTATCATCAGAATACACTTCGTTTTCAAATAAACATGACATTTCACCAATGTCACTAGATGGCAGATATTCAATGCAAAAGTCAAATGCATCATTGAAGCATATTTGCAAGCATCATGAGGGCTAAACAGTCATTTTATTGGAGGAACCTGTATGCAAGCATAGAACTTTGCAAACTTAATGAAACAGCTCTGAAAAATCAAAAACAAATTTTTAAGTCTAGAAAGCTTTCTGAAGTCGTTTATCATCAGAATACACTTCGATTTCAAATAAACATGACATTCACCAATGTCACTAGATGGCAGATATTTAATGCAAAAGTCAAATGCATCATTGAAGCATATTTGCATGCATCATGCGTGCTAAACAATCATATTCATGGAGTAACCTGAATGTCATCAATGAACTTTGCAAACTTATTGAAACAGCTCTCAGTGACCAAAAACAAATTTTTAAGTCATAAAATCTTTCTGAAGTCGATTTTCATCAGACTACATTTTTTTTTCAATTAAACATGACATTTCAACAATGTCAATAGATGGCAGCTATTCATTTCAAAAGTCAAAATGCATCATTGAAGCATATTTGCATGCATCATTAGGGCTAAACAGTCATTTTCATGGAGGAACCTGTATGCAAGCATAGAACTTTGCAAACTTAATGAAACAGCTCTGAAAAATCAAAAACAAATTTTTAAATCTAGAAAGCTTTCTGAAGTCGTTTATCATCAGAATACACGTCGTTTTCAAATAAACATGACATTCACCAATGTCACTAGATGGCAGATATTCAATGCAAAAGTCAAATACATCATTGAAGCATATTTGCATGCATCATGCGTGCTAAACAGACATATTCATGGAGTAACATGCATGTCTTCAACGAACTTTGCAAACTTATTGAAACAGCTCTCAATGACCAAAAACAAATTTTTAAGTCTAGAAAGCTTTCTGAAGTCGTTTTTAATCAGAATACACTTCGTTTTGAATTAAACATGACATTCACCAATGTCACTAGATGGCAGATATTCAATGCAAAAGTCAAATGCATCATTGAAGCATATTTGCATGCATCATGAGTGCTAAACAATCATATTCATGGAGTAACCTGAATGTCATCAACGAACTTTGCAAACTTATTGAAACAGCTCTCAGTGAGAAAAACAAATTTTTAAGTCATAAAATCTTTCTGAAGTCGTTTATCATTAGAATACACTTATTTTTCAATTAAACATGACATTTCTAAAATATCAATAGATGGCAGCTATTCATTGCAAAAGTCAAAATTCATCATTGAAGCATATTTGCATGCATCTTGAGGGCTAAACAGTCATTTTCATGTAGGAACCTATATGTAAGCATAGAACTTTGCAAACTTAATGAAACAGCTCTGAAAGACCAAAAACAACTTTTTAAGTCTAGAAAACTTTCTGATGTCGTTTTTAATCAGAATACACATCGTTTTCAATTAAACATGACATTCACCAATGTCACTAGATGGCAGATATTCAATGCAAAAGTCAAATGCATCAATGAAGAATATTCGCATGCATCATGCGTGCTAAACAGTCATATTCATGGAATAACCTGAATGTCATCAACGAACTTTGCAAACTTATTGAAACAGCTCTCAGTGACCAAAAACAAATTTTTAAGTCATAAAATCTTTCTGAAGTCGTATTTCATCAGAATACACTTTTTTTTCAATTAAACATGACATTTCAACAATGTCAATAGATGGCAGCTATTCATTGCAAAAGTCAAAATGCATCATTGAAGCATATATGCATGCATCTTGAGGGCTAAATTGTCATTTTCATGGAGGAACCTGTATGCAAGCATAGAACTTTGCAAACTTAATGAAACAGCTCTGAAAGACCAAAAACAAATTTTATGTCTAGAAAGCTTTCTGAAGTCGTTTTTAATCAGAGTACACTTCCTTTTCAAATAAACATGACATTTCAAAGATGTCAATAGATGGCAGCTATTCATTTCAAAAGTCAAAATGCATCATTGAAGCATATTTGCATGCATCATTAGGGCTAAACAGTCATTTTCATGGAGGAACCTGTATGCAAGCATAGAACTTTGCAAACTTAATGAAACAGCTCTGAAAAATCAAAAACAAATTTTTAAGTCTAGAAAGCTTTCTGAAGTCGTTTATCATCAGAATACACTTCGATTTCAAATAAACATGACATTCACCAATATCACTAGATGGCAGATATTCAATGCAAAAGTCAAATGCATCATTGAAGCATATTTGCATGCATCATGCGTGCTAAACAATCATATTCATGGAGTAACCTGAATGTCATCAATGAACTTTGCAAACTTATTGAAACAGCTCTCAGTGACCAAAAACAAATTTTTAAGTCATAAAATCTTTCTGAAGTCGTTTTTCATCAGACTACATTTTTTTTTCAATTAAACATGACATTTCAACAATGTCAATAGATGGCAGCTATTCATTTCAAAAGTCAAAATGCATCATTGAAGCATATTTGCATGCATCATTAGGGCTAAACAGTCATTTTCATGGAGGAACCTGTATGCAAGCATAGAACTTTGCAAACTTAATGAAACAGCTCTGAAAAATCAAAAACAAATTTTTAAGTCTAGAAAGCTTTCTGAAGTCGTTTTTAATCAGAATACACTTCGTTTTCAATTAAACATGACATTCACCAATGTCACTAGATGGCAGATATTCAATGCAAAAGTCAAAATGCATCATTAGGGCTAAACAGTCATTTTCATGGAGGAACCTGTATGCAAGCATAGAACTTTGCAAACTTAATGAAACAGCTCTGAAAAACCAAAAACAAATTTTTAAGTCATGAAATCTTTCTGAAGTCGTTTATCATCAGAATACACTTCTTTTTCAATTAAACATGACATTTCTACAATGTCAATAGATTGCAGCTATTCATTGCAAAAGTCAAAATGCATCATTGAAGCATATTTGCAAGCATCTTGAGGGCTAAACAGTCATTTTATTGGAGGAACATGTATGCAAGCATAGAACTTTGCAAACTTAATGAAACAGCTCTGAAAGACCAAAAACAAATTTTATGTCTAGAAAGCTTTCTGAAGTCGTTTTTCATCAGAGTACACTTCCTTTTCAAATAAACATGACATTTCAAAGATGTCAATAGATGGCAGGTATTCATTTCAAAAGTCAAAATGCATCATTGAAGCATATTTGCATGCATCATTAGGGCTAAACAGTCATTTTCATGGAGGAACCTGTATGCAAGCATATAACTTTGCAAACTTAATGAAACAGCTCTGAAAAATCAAAAACAAATTTTTAAGTCTAGAAAGCTTTCTGAAGTCGTTTATCATCAGAATACACTTCGTTTTCAAATAAACATGACATTCACCAATGTCACTAGATGGCAGATATTCAATGCAAAAGTCAAATGCATCATTGAAGCATATTTGCATGCATCATGCGTGCTAAACAGACATATTCATGGAGTAACATGCATGTCTTCAACGATCTTTGCAAACTTAATGAAACAGCTCTGAAAGACCAAAAACAAATTTTATGTCTAGAAAGCTTTCTGAAGTCGTTTTTAATCAGAGTACACTTCCTTTTCAAATAAACATGACATTTCAAAGATGTCAATAGATGGCAGCTATTCATTTCAAAAGTCAAAATGCATCATTGAAGCATATTTGCATGCATCATTAGGGCTAAACAGTCATTTTCATGGAGGAACCTGTATGCAAGCATAGAACTTTGCAAACTTAATGAAACAGCTCTGAAAAATCAAAAACAAATTTTTAAATCTAGAAAGCTTTCTGAAGTCGTTTATCATCAGAAAACACTTCGTTTTCAAATAAACATGACATTCACCAATGTCACTAGATGGCAGATATTCAATGCAAAAGTCAAATGCATCATTGAAGCATATTTGCATGCATCATGAGTGCTAAACAATCATATTCATGGAGTAACCTGAATGTCATCAACGAACTTTGCAAACTTATTGAAACAGCTCTCAGTGACCAAAAACAAATTTTTAAGTCATAAAATCTTTCTGAAGTCGTTTTTCATCAGACTACATTTTTTTTTCAATTAAACATGACATTTCAACAATGTCAATAGATGGCAGCTATTCATTTCAAAAGTCAAAATGCATCATTGAAGCATATTTGCATGCATCAATAGGGCTAAACAGTCATTTTCATGGAGGAACCTGTATGCAAAAATAGAACTTTGCAAACTTAATGAAACAGCTCTGAAAAATCAAAAACAAATTTTTAAATCTAGAAAGCTTTCTGAAGTCGTTTATCATCAGAAAACACTTCGTTTTCAAATAAACATGACATTCACCAATGTCACTAGATGGCAGATATTCAATGCAAAAGTCAAATGCATCATTGAAGCATATTTGCATGCATCATGAGTGCTAAACAATCATATTAATGGAGTAACCTGAATGTCATCAACGAACTTTGCAAACTTATTGAAACAGCTCTCAGTGACCAAAAACAAATTTTTAAGTCATAAAATCTTTCTGAAGTCGTTTTTCATCAGAATACACTTTTTTTCCAATTAAACATGACATTTCAACAATGTCAATAGATGGCATCTATTCATTGCAAAAGTCAAAATGCATCATTGAAGAATATATGCATGCATCTTGAGGGCTAAATTGTCATTTTCATGGAGGAACCGGTATGCAAGCATAGAACTTTGCAAACTTAATGAAACAGCTCTGAAAAATCAAAAACAAATTTTTAAGTCTAGAAAGCTTTCTGAAGTCGTTTTTAATCAGAATACACTTCGTTTTCAATTAAACATGACATTCACCAATGTCACTAGATGGCAGATATTCAATGCAAAAGTCAAAATGCATCATTAGGGCTAAACAGTCATTTTCATGGAGGAACCTGTATGCAAGCATAGAACTTTGCAAACTTAATGAAACAGCTCGGAAAAATCAAAAACAAATTTTTAAGTCTAGAAAGCTTTCTGAAGTCGTTTATCATCAGAATACACTTCGTTTTCAAATAAACATGACATTCACCAATGTCACTAGATGGCAGATATTCAATGCAAAAGTCAAATGCATCATTGAAGCATATTTGCATGCATCATGCGTGCTAAACAGACATATTCATGGAGTAACATGCATGTCTTCAACGACCTTTGCAAACTTAATGAAACAGCTCTGAAAGACCAAAAACAAATTTTATGTCTAGAAAGCTTTCTGAAGTCGTTTTTAATCAGAGTACACTTCCTTTTCAAATAAACATGACATTTCAAAGATGTCAATAGATGGCAGCTATTCATTTCAAAAGTCAAAATGCATCATTGAAGCATATTTGCATGCATCATGCGTGCTAAACAGACATATTCATGGAGTAACATGCATGTCTTCAACGATCTTTGCAAACTTAATGAAACAGCTCTGAAAGACCAAAAACAAATTTTATGTCTAGAAAGCTTTCTGAAGTCGTTTTTAATCAGAGTACACTTCCTTTTCAAATAAACATGACATTTCAAAGATGTCAATAGATGGCAGCTATTCATTTCAAAAGTCAAAATGCATCATTGAAGCATATTTGCATGCATCATTAGGGCTAAACAGTCATTTTCATGGAGGAACCTGTATGCAAGCATAGAACTTTGCAAACTTAATGAAACAGCTCTGAAAAATCAAAAACAAATTTTTAAGTCTAGAAAGCTTTCTGAAGTCGTTTATCATCAGAATACACTTCGTTTTCAAATAAACATGACATTCACCAATGTCACTAGATGGCAGATATTCAATGCAAAAGTCAAATGCATCATTGAAGCATATTTGCATGCATCATGCGTGCTAAACAGACATATTCATGGAGTAACATGCATGTCTTCAACGATCTTTGCAAACTTAATGATACAGCTCTGAAAGACCAAAAACAAATTTTTAAGTCATAAAATCTTTCTGAAGTCGTTTTTCATCAGACTACATTTTTTTTTCTCAATTAAACATGACATTTCAACAATGTCAATAGATGGCAGCTATTCATTGCAAAAGTCAAAATGCATCATTGAAGCATATATGCATGCATCTTGAGGGCTAAATTGTCATTTTCATGGAGGAACCGGTATGCAAGCATAGAACTTTGCAAACTTAATGAAACAGCTCTGAAAAATCAAAAACAAATTTTTAAGTCTAGAAAGCTTTCTGAAGTCGTTTTTAATCAGAATACACTTCGTTTTCAATTAAACATGACATTCACCAATGTCACTAGATGGCAGATATTCAATGCAAAATCAAAATGCATCATTAGGGCTAAACAGTCATTTTCATGGAGGAACCTGTATGCAAGCATAGAACTTTGCAAACTTAATGAAACAGCTCTGAAAAACCAAAAACAAATTTTTAAGTCATGAAATCTTTCTGAAGTCGTTTATCATCAGAATACACTTCTTTTTCAATTAAACATGACATTTAAACAATGTCAATAGATTGCAGCTATTCATTGCAAAAGTCAAAATGCATCATTGAAGCATATTTGCAAGCATCTTGAGGGCTAAACAGTCATTTTCATGGAGGAACCTGTATGCAAGCATAGAACTTTGCAAACTTAATGAAACAGCTCTGAAAGACCAAAAACAAATTTTATGTGTAGAAAGCTTTCTGAAGTCGTTTTTCATCAGAGTACACTTCCTTTTCAAATAAACATGACATTTCAAAGATGTCAATAGATGGCAGGTATTCATTTCAAAAGTCAAAATGCATCATTGAAGCATATTTGCATGCATCATTAGGGCTAAATAGTCATTTTCATTGAGGAACCTGTATGCAAGCATAGAACTTTGCAAACTTAATGAAACAGCTCGGAAAAATCAAAAACAAATTTTTAAATCTAGAAAGCTTTCTGAAGTCGTTTATCATCAGAAAACACTTCGTTTTCAAATAAACATGACATTCACCAATGTCACTAGATGGCAGATATTCAATGCAAAAGTCAAATGCATCATTGAAGCATATTTGCATGCATCATGAGTGCTAAACAATCATATTCATGGAGTAACCTGAATGTCATCAACGAACTTTGCAAACTTATTGAAACAGCTCTCAGTGACCAAAAACAAATTTTTAAGTCATAAAATCTTTCTGAAGTCGTTTTTCATCAGACTACATTTTTTTTTCAATTAAACATGACATTTCAACAATGTCAATAGATGGCAGCTATTCATTTCAAAAGTCAAAATGCATCATTGAAGCATATTTGCATGCATCATTAGGGCTAAACAGTCATTTTCATGGAGGAACCTGTATGCAAGCATAGAACTTTGCAAACTTAATGAAACAGCTCTGAAAATTCAAAAACAAATTTTTAAATCTAGAAAGCTTTCTGAAGTCGTTTATCATCAGAAAACACTTCGTTTTCAAATAAACATGACATTCACCAATGTCACTAGATGGCAGATATTCAATGCAAAAGTCAAATGCATCATTGAAGCATATTTGCATGCATCATGAGTGCTAAACAATCATATTCATGGAGTAACCTGAATGTCATCAACGAACTTTGCAAACTTATTGAAACAGCTCTCAGTGACCAAAAACAAATTTTTAAGTCATAAAATCTTTCTGAAGTCGTTTTTCATCAGACTACATTTTTTTTCAATTAAACATGACATTTCAACAATGTCAATAGATGGCAGCTATTCATTTCAAAAGTCAAAATGCATCATTGAAGCATATTTGCATGCATCATTAGGGCTAAACAGTCATTTTCATGGAGGAACCTGTATGCAAAAATAGAACTTTGCAAACTTAATGAAACAGCTCTGAAAAATCAAAAACAAATTTTTAAATCTAGAAAGCTTTCTGAAGTCGTTTATCATCAGAAAACACTTCGTTTTCAAATAAACATGACATTCACCAATGTCACTAGATGGCAGATATTCAATGCAAAAGTCAAATGCATCATTGAAGCATATTTGCATGCATCATGAGTGCTAAACAATCATATTAATGGAGTAACCTGAATGTCATCAACGAACTTTGCAAACTTATTGAAACAGCTCTCAGTGACCAAAAACAAATTTTTAAGTCATAAAATCTTTCTGAAGTCGTTTTTCATCAGAATACACTTTTTTTCCAATTAAACATGACATTTCAACAATGTCAATAGATGGCATCTATTCATTGCAAAAGTCAAAATGCATCATTGAAGCATATATGCATGCATCTTGAGGGCTAAATTGTCATTTTCATGGAGGAACCGGTATGCAAGCATAGAACTTTGCAAACTTAATGAAACAGCTCTGAAAAATCAAAAACAAATTTTTAAGTCTAGAAAGCTTTCTGAAGTCGTTTTTAATCAGAATACACTTCGTTTTCAATTAAACATGACATTCACCAATGTCACTAGATGGCAGATATTCAATGCAAAAGTCAAAATGCATCATTAGGGCTAAACAGTCATTTTCATGGAGGAACCTGTATGCAAGCATAGAACTTTGCAAACTTAATGAAACAGCTCTGAAAAATCAAAAACAAATTTTTAAGTCTAGAAAGCTTTCTGAAGTCGTTTATCATCAGAATACACTTCTTTTTCAATTAAACATGACATTTCAACAATGTCAATAGATTGCAGCTATTCATTGCAAAAGTCAAAATGCATCATTGAAGCATATTTGCAAGCATCTTGAGGGCTAAACAGTCATTTTCATGGAGGAACCTGTATGCAAGCATAGAACTTTGCAAACTTAATGAAACAGCTCTGAAAGCCCAAAAACAAATTTTATGTGTAGAAAGCTTTCTGAAGTCGTTTTTCATCAGAGTACACTTCCTTTTCAAATAAACATGACATTTCAAAGATGTCAATAGATGGCAGGTATTCATTTCAAAAGTCAAAATGCATCATTGAAGCATATTTGCATGCATCATTAGGGCTAAATAGTCATTTTCATGGAGGAACCTGTATGCAAGCATAGAACTTTGCAAACTTAATGAAACAGCTCTGAAAGACCAAAAACAAATTTTATGTCTAGAAAGCTTTCTGAAGTCGTTTTTAATCAGAGTACACTTCCTTTTCAAATAAACATGACATTTCAAAGATGTCAATAGATGGCAGCTATTCATTTCAAAAGTCAAAATGCATCATTGAAGCATATTTGCATGCATCATGCGTGCTAAACAGACATATTCATGGAGTAACATGCATGTCTTCAACGATCTTTGCAAACTTAATGAAACAGCTCTGAAAGACCAAAAACAAATTTTATGTCTAGAAAGCTTTCTGAAGTCGTTTTTAATCAGAGTACACTTCCTTTTCAAATAAACATGACATTTCAAAGATGTCAATAGATGGCAGCTATTCATTTCAAAAGTCAAAATGCATCATTGAAGCATATTTGCATGCATCATTAGGGCTAAACAGTCATTTTCATGGAGGAACCTGTATGCAAGCATAGAACTTTGCAAACTTAATGAAACAGCTCTGAAAAATCAAAAACAAATTTTTAAGTCTAGAAAGCTTTCTGAAGTCGTTTATCATCAGAATACACTTCGATTTCAAATAAACATGACATTCACCAATATCACTAGATGGCAGATATTCAATGCAAAAGTCAAATGCATCATTGAAGCATATTTGCATGCATCATGCGTGCTAAACAATCATATTCATGGAGTAACCTGAATGTCATCAATGAACTTTGCAAACTTATTGAAACAGCTCTCAGTGACCAAAAACAAATTTTTAAGTCATAAAATCTTTCTGAAGTCGTTTTTCATCAGACTACATTTTTTTTTCAATTAAACATGACATTTCAACAATGTCAATAGATGGCAGCTATTCATTTCAAAAGTCAAAATGCATCATTGAAGCATATTTGCATGCATCATTAGGGCTAAAAAGTCATTTTCATGGAGGAACCTGTATGCAAGCATAGAACTTTGCAAACTTAATGAAACAGCTCTGAAAAATCAAAAACAAATTTTTAAGTCTAGAAAGCTTTCTGAAGTCGTTTTTAATCAGAATACACTTCGTTTTCAATTAAACATGACATTCACCAATGTCACTAGATGGCAGATATTCAATGCAAAAGTCAAAATGCATCATTAGGGCTAAACAGTCATTTTCATGGAGGAACCTGTATGCAAGCATAGAACTTTGCAAACTTAATGAAACAGCTCTGAAAAACCAAAAACAAATTTTTAAGTCATGAAATCTTTCTGAAGTCGTTTATCATCAGAATACACTTCTTTTTCAATTAAACATGACATTAATACAATGTCAATAGATTGCAGCTATTCATTGCAAAAGTCAAAATGCATCATTGAAGCATATTTGCAAGCATCTTGAGGGCTAAACAGTCATTTTATTGGAGGAACCTGTATGCAAGCATAGAACTTTGCAAACTTAATGAAACAGCTCTGAAAGACCAAAAACAATTTTTATGTCTAGAAAGCTTTCTGAAGTCGTTTTTCATCAGAGTACACTTCTTTTTCAAATAAACATGACATTTCAAAGATGTCAATAGATGGCAGGTATTCATTTCAAAATTCAAAATGCATCATTGAAGCATATTTGCATGCATCATTAGGGCTAAACAGTCATTTTCATGGAGGAACCTGTATGTAAGCATAGAACTTTGCAAACTTAATGAAACAGCTCTGAAAAATCAAAAACAAATTTTTAAGTCTAGAAAACTTTCTGAAGTCGTTTATCATCAGAATACACTTCGTTTTCAAATAAACATGACATTCACCAATGTCACTAGATGGCAGATATTCAATGCAAAAGTCAAATGCATCATTGAAGCATATTTGCATGCATCATGCGTGCTAAACAGACATATTCATGGAGTAACATGCATGTCTTCAACGATCTTTGCAAACTTAATGAAACAGCTCTGAAAGACCAAAAACAAATTTTATGTCTAGAAAGCTTTCTGAAGTCGTTTTTAATCAGAGTACACTTCCTTTTCAAATAAACATGACATTTCAAAGATGTCAATAGATGGCAGCTATTCATTTCAAAAGTCAAAATGCATCATTGAAGCATATTTGCATGCATCATTAGGGCTAAACAGTCATTTTCATGGAGGAACCTGTATGCAAGCATAGAACTTTGCAAACTTAATGAAACAGCTCTGAAAAATCAAAAACAAATTTTTAAGTCTAGAAAGCTTTCTGAAGTCGTTTATCATCAGAATACACTTCGATTTCAAATAAACATGACATTCACCAATGTCACTAGATGGCAGATATTTAATGCAAAAGTCAAATGCATCATTGAAGCATATTTGCATGCATCATGCGTGCTAAACAATCATATTCATGGAGTAACCTGAATGTCATCAATGAACTTTGCAAACTTATTGAAACAGCTCTCAGTGACCAAAAACAAATTTTTAAGTCATAAAATCTTTCTGAAGTCGATTTTCATCAGACTACATTTTTTTTTCAATTAAACATGACATTTCAACAATGTCAATAGATGGCAGCTATTCATTTCAAAAGTCAAAATGCATCATTGAAGCATATTTGCATGCATCATTAGTGCTAAACAGTCATTTTCATGGAGGAACCTGTATGCAAGCATAGAACTTTGCAAACTTAATGAAACAGCTCTGAAAAATCAAAAACAAATTTTTAAATCTAAAAAAGCTTTCTGAAGTCGTTTTTAATCAGAATACACTTCGTTTTGAATTAAACATGACATTCACCAATGTCACTAGATGGCAGATATTCAATGCAAAAGTCAAATGCATCATTGAAGCATATTTGCATGCATCATGAGTGCTAAACAATCATATTCATGGAGTAACCTGAATGTCATCAACGAACTTTGCAAACTTATTGAAACAGCTCTCAGTGAGAAAAACAAATTTTTAAGTCATAAAATCTTTCTGAAGTCGTTTATCATTAGAATACACTTATTTTTCAATTAAACATGACATTTCTAAAATATCAATAGATGGCAGCTATTCATTGCAAAAGTCAAAATTCATCATTGAAGCATATTTGCATGCATATTGAGGGCTAAACAGTCATTTTCATGGAGGAACCTATATGTAAGCATAGAACTTTGCAAACTTAATGAAACAGCTCTGAAAGACCAAAAACAACTTTTTAAGTCTAGAAAACTTTCTGATGTCGTTTTTAATCAGAATACACATCGTTTTCAATTAAACATGACATTCACCAATGTCACTAGATGGCAGATATTCAATGCAAAAGTCAAATGCATCAATGAAGAATATTCGCATGCATCATGCGTGCTAAACAGTCATATTCATGGAATAACCTGAATGTCATCAACGAACTTTGCAAACTTATTGAAACAGCTCTCAGTGACCAAAAACAAATTTTTAAGTCATAAAATCTTTCTGAAGTCGTATTTCATCAGAATACACTTTTTTTCAATTAAACATGACATTTCAACAATGTCAATAGATGGCAGCTATTCATTGCAAAAGTCAAAATGCATCATTGAAGCATATATGCATGCATCTTGAGGGCTAAATTGTCATTTTCATGGAGGAACCTGTATGCAAGCATAGAACTTTGCAAACTTAATGAAACAGCTCTGAAAGACCAAAAACTAATTTTATGTCTAGAAAGCTTTCTGAAGTCGTTTTTCATCAGAGTACACTTCCTTTTCAAATAAACATGACATTTCAAAGATGTCAATAGATGGCAGCTATTCATTTCAAAAGTCAAAATGCATCATTGAAGCATATTTGCATGCATCATGAGGGCTAAACAGTCATTTTCATGGAGGAACCTGTATGCAAGCATAGAACTTTGCAAACTTAATGAAACAGCTCTGAAAAATCAAAAACAAATTTTTAGGTCTAGAAAGCTTTCTGAAGTCGTTTATCATCAGAATACACTTCGATTTCAAATAAACATGACATTCACCAATGTCACTAGATGGCAGATATTCAATGCAAAAGTCAAATGCATCATTGAAGCATATTTGCATGCATCATGCGTGCTAAACAATCATATTCATGGAGTAACCTGAATGTCATCAATGAACTTTGCAAACTTATTGAAACAGCTCTCAGTGACCAAAAACAAATTTTTAAGTCATAAAATCTTTCTGAAGTCGTTTTTCATCAGACTACATTTTTTTTTCAATTAAACATGACATTTCAACAATGTCAATAGATGGCAGCTATTCATTTCAAAAGTCAAAATGCATCATTGAAGCATATTTGCATGCATCATTAGGGCTAAACAGTCATTTTCATGGAGGAACCTGTATGCAAGCATAGAACTTTGCAAACTTAATGAAACAGCTCTGAAAAATCAAAAACAAATTTTTAAATCTAGAAAGCTTTCTGAAGTCGTTTATCATCAGAATACACTTCGTTTTCAAATAAACATGACATTCAACAATGTCACTAGATGGCAGATATTCAATGCAAAAGTCAAATGCATCATTGAAGCATATTTGCATGCATCATGCGTGCTAAACAGACATATTCATGGAGTAACATGCATGTCTTCAACGAACTTTGCAAACTTATTGAAACAGCTCTCAATGACCAAAAACAAATTTTTAAGTCTAGAAAGCTTTCTGAAGTCGTTTTAAATCAGAATACACTTCGTTTTCAATTAAACATGACATTCACCAATGTCACTAGATGGCAGATATTCAATGCAAAAGTCAAATGCATCATTGAAGCATATTTGCATGCATCATGAGTGCTAAACAATCATATTCATGGAGTAACCTGAATGTCATCAACGAACTTTGCAAACTTATTGAAACAGCTCTCAGTGAGAAAAACAAATTTTTAAGTCATAAAATCTTTCTGAAGTCGTTTATCATTAGAATACACTTATTTTTCAATTAAACATGACATTTCTAAAATATCAATAGATGGCAGCTATTCATTGCAAAAGTCAAAATTCATCATTGAAGCATATTTGCATGCATATTGAGGGCTAAACAGTCATTTTCATGGAGGAACCTATATGTAAGCATAGAACTTTGCAAACTTAATGAAACAGCTCTGAAAGACCAAAAACAACTTTTTAAGTCTAGAAAACTTTCTGATGTCGTTTTTAATCAGAATACACATCGTTTTCAATTAAACATGACATTCACCAATGTCACTAGATGGCAGATATTCAATGCAAAAGTCAAATGCATCAATGAAGCATATTCGCATGCATCATGCGTGCTAAACAGTCATATTCATGGAATAACCTGAATGTCATCAACGAACTTTGCAAACTTATTGAAACAGCTCTCAGTGACCAAAAACAAATTTTTAAGTCATAAAATCTTTCTGAAGTCGTATATCATCAGAATACACTTTTTTTCAATTAAACATGACATTTCAACAATGTCAATAGATGGCAGCTATTCATTGCAAAAGTCAAAATGCATCATTGAAGCATATATGCATGCATCTTGAGGGCTAAATTGTCATTTTCATGGAGGAACCTGTATGCAAGCATAGAACTTTGCAAACTTAATGAAACAGCTCTGAAAGACCAAAAACAAATTTTATGTCTAGAAAGCTTTCTGAAGTCGTTTTTAATCAGAGTACACTTCCTTTTCAAATAAACATGACATTTCAAAGATGTCAATAGATGGCAGCTATTCATTTCAAAAGTCAAAATGCATCATTGAAGCATATTTGCATGCATCATGCGTGCTAAACAGACATATTCATGGAGTAACATGCATGTCTTCAACGATCTTTGCAAACTTAATGAAACAGCTCTGAAAGACCAAAAACAAATTTTATGTCTAGAAAGCTTTCTGAAGTCGTTTTTAATCAGAGTACACTTCCTTTTCAAATAAACATGACATTTCAAAGATGTCAATAGATGGCAGCTATTCATTTCAAAAGTCAAAATGCATCATTGAAGCATATTTGCATGCATCATTAGGGCTAAACAGTCATTTTCATGGAGGAACCTGTATGCAAGCATAGAACTTTGCAAACTTAATGAAACAGCTCTGAAAAATCAAAAACAAATTTTTAAGTCTAGAAAGCTTTCTGAAGTCGTTTATCATCAGAATACACTTCGATTTCAAATAAACATGACATTCACCAATATCACTAGATGGCAGATATTCAATGCAAAAGTCAAATGCATCATTGAAGCATATTTGCATGCATCATGCGTGCTAAACAATCATATTCATGGAGTAACCTGAATGTCATCAATGAACTTTGCAAACTTATTGAAACAGCTCTCAGTGACCAAAAACAAATTTTTAAGTCATAAAATCTTTCTGAAGTCGTTTTTCATCAGACTACATTTTTTTTTCAATTAAACATGACATTTCAACAATGTCAATAGATGGCAGCTATTCATTTCAAAAGTCAAAATGCATCATTGAAGCATATTTGCATGCATCATTAGGGCTAAACAGTCATTTTCATGGAGGAACCTGTATGCAAGCATAGAACTTTGCAAACTTAATGAAACAGCTCTGAAAAATCAAAAACAAATTTTTAAGTCTAGAAAGCTTTCTGAAGTCGTTTATCATCAGAATACACTTCGATTTCAAATAAACATGACATTCACCAATATCACTAGATGGCAGATATTCAATGCAAAAGTCAAATGCATCATTGAAGCATATTTGCATGCATCATGCGTGCTAAACAATCATATTCATGGAGTAACCTGAATGTCATCAATGAACTTTGCAAACTTATTGAAACAGCTCTCAGTGACCAAAAACAAATTTTTAAGTCATAAAATCTTTCTGAAGTCGTTTTTCATCAGACTACATTTTTTTTTCAATTAAACATGACATTTCAACAATGTCAATAGATGGCAGCTATTCATTTCAAAAGTCAAAATGCATCATTGAAGCATATTTGCATGCATCATTAGGGCTAAAAAGTCATTTTCATGGAGGAACCTGTATGCAAGCATAGAACTTTGCAAACTTAATGAAACAGCTCTGAAAAACCAAAAACAAATTTTTAAGTCATGAAATCTTTCTGAAGTCGTTTATCATCAGAATACACTTCTTTTTCAATTAAACATGACATTAATACAATGTCAATAGATTGCAGCTATTCATTGCAAAAGTCAAAATGCATCATTGAAGCATATTTGCAAGCATCTTGAGGGCTAAACAGTCATTTTCATTGGAGGAACCTGTATGCAAGCATAGAACTTTGCAAACTTAATGAAACAGCTCTGAAAGACCAAAAACAAATTTTATGTCTAGAAAGCTTTCTGAAGTCGTTTTTCATCAGAGTACACTTCCTTTTCAAATAAACATGACATTTCAAAGATGTCAATAGATGGCAGGTATTCATTTCAAAAGTCAAAATGCATCATTGAAGCATATTTGCATGCATCATTAGGGCTAAACAGTCATTTTCATGGAGGAACCTGTATGCAAGCATAGAACTTTGCAAACTTAATGAAACAGCTCTGAAAAATCAAAAACAAATTTTTAAATCTAGAAAGCTTTCTGAAGTCGTTTATCATCAGAATACACTTCGTTTTCAAATAAACATGACATTCAACAATGTCACTAGATGGCAGATATTCAATGCAAAAGTCAAATGCATCATTGAAGCATATTTGCATGCATCATGCGTGCTAAACAGACATATTCATGGAGTAACATGCATGTCATTCAACGAACTTTGCAAACTTATTGAAACAGCTCTCAATGACCAAAAACAAATTTTTAAGTCTAGAAAGCTTTCTGAAGTCGTTTTAAATCAGAATACACTTCGTTTTCAATTAAACATGACATTCACCAATGTCACTAGATGGCAGATATTCAATGCAAAAGTCAAATGCATCATTGAAGCATATTTGCATGCATCATGAGTGCTAAACAATCATATTCATGGAGTAACCTGAATGTCATCAACGAACTTTGCAAACTTATTGAAACAGCTCTCAGTGAGAAAAACAAATTTTTAAGTCATAAAATCTTTCTGAAGTCGTTTATCATTAGAATACACTTATTTTTCAATTAAACATGACATTTCTAAAATATCAATAGATGGCAGCTATTCATTGCAAACGTCAAAATTCATCATTGAAGCATATTTGCATGCATCTTGAGGGCTAAACAGTCATTTTCATGGAGGAACCTATATGTAAGCATAGAACTTTGCAAACTTAATGAAACAGCTCTGAAAGACCAAAAACAACTTTTTAAGTCTAGAAAACTTTCTGATGTCGTTTTTAATCAGAATACACATCGTTTTCAATTAAACATGACATTCACCAATGTCACTAGATGGCAGATATTCAATGCAAAAGTCAAATGCATCAATGAAGCATATTCGCATGCATCATGCGTGCTAAACAGTCATATTCATGGAATAACCTGAATGTCATCAACGAACTTTGCAAACTTATTGAAACAGCTCTCAGTGACCAAAAACAAATTTTTAAGTCATAAAATCTTTCTGAAGTCGTATTTCATCAGAATACACTTTTTTTCAATTAAACATGACATTTCAACAATGTCAATAGATGGCAGCTATTCATTGCAAAAGTCAAAATGCATCATTGAAGCATATATGCATGCATCTTGAGGGCTAAATTGTCATTTTCATGGAGGAACCTGTATGCAAGCATAGAACTTTGCAAACTTAATGAAACAGCTCTGAAAGACCAAAAACTAATTTTATGTCTAGAAAGCTTTCTGAAGTCGTTTTTCATCAGAGTACACTTCCTTTTCAAATAAACATGACATTTCAAAGATGTCAATAGATGGCAGCTATTCATTTCAAAAGTCAAAATGCATCATTGAAGCATATTTGCATGCATCATGAGGGCTAAACAGTCATTTTCATGGAGGAACCTGTATGCAAGCATAGAACTTTGCAAACTTAATGAAACAGCTCTGAAAAATCAAAAACAAATTTTTAGGTCTAGAAAGCTTTCTGAAGTCGTTTATCATCAGAATACACTTCGATTTCAAATAAACATGACATTCACCAATGTCACTAGATGGCAGATATTCAATGCAAAAGTCAAATGCATCATTGAAGCATATTTGCATGCATCATGCGTGCTAAACAATCATATTCATGGAGTAACCTGAATGTCATCAATGAACTTTGCAAACTTATTGAAACAGCTCTCAGTGACCAAAAACAAATTTTTAAGTCATAAAATCTTTCTGAAGTCGTTTTTCATCAGACTACACTTTTTTTTCAATTAAACATGACATTTCAACAATGTCAATAGATGGCAGCTATTCATTTCAAAAGTCAAAATGCATCATTGAAGCATATTTGCATGCATCATTAGGGCTAAACAGTCATTTTCATGGAGGAACCTGTATGCAAGCATAGAACTTTGCAAACTTAATGAAACAGCTCTGAAAAATCAAAAACAAATTTTTAAATCTAGAAAGCTTTCTGAAGTCGTTTATCATCAGAATACACTTCGTTTTCAAATAAACATGACATTCAACAATGTCACTAGATGGCAGATATTCAATGCAAAAGTCAAATGCATCATTGAAGCATATTTGCATGCATCATGCGTGCTAAACAGACATATTCATGGAGTAACATGCATGTCTTCAACGAACTTTGCAAACTTATTGAAACAGCTCTCAATGACCAAAAACAAATTTTTAAGTCTAGAAAGCTTTCTGAAGTCGTTTTAAATCAGAATACACTTCGTTTTCAATTAAACATGACATTCACCAATGTCACTAGATGGCAGATATTCAATGCAAAAGTCAAATGCATCATTGAAGCATATTTGCATGCATCATGAGTGCTAAACAATCATATTCATGGAGTAACCTGAATGTCATCAACGAACTTTGCAAACTTATTGAAACAGCTCTCAGTGAGCAAAAACAAATTTTTAAGTCATAAAATCTTTCTGAAGTCGTTTATCATTAGAATACACTTATTTTTCAATTAAACATGACATTTCTAACAATATCAATAGATGGCAGCTATTCATTGCAAAAGTCAAAATGCATCATTGAAGCATATTTGCATGCATCTTGAGGGCTAAACAGTCATTTTCATGGAGGAACCTATATGTAAGCATAGAACTTTGCAAACTTAATGAAACAGCTCTGAAAGACCAAAAACAACTTTTTAAGTCTAGAAAACTTTCTGATGTCGTTTTTAATCAGAATACACATCGTTTTCAATTAAACATGACATTCACCAATGTCACTAGATGGCAGATATTCAATGCAAAATTCAAATGCATCAATGAAGAATATTCGCATGCATCATGCGTGCTAAACAGTCATATTCATGGAATAACCTGAATGTCATCAACGAACTTTGCAAACTTATTGAAACAGCTCTCAGTGACCAAAAACAAATTTTTAAGTCATAAAATCTTTCTGAAGTCGTATTTCATCAGAATACACTTTTTTTCAATTAAACATGACATTTCAACAATGTCAATAGATGGCAGCTATTCATTGCAAAAGTCAAAATGCATCATTGAAGCATATATGCATGCATCTTGAGGGCTAAATTGTCATTTTCATGGAGGAACCTGTATGCAAGCATAGAACTTTGCAAACTTAATGAAACAGCTCTGAAAAACCAAAAACAAATTTTTAAGTCATGAAATCTTTCTGAAGTCGTTTATCATCAGAATACACTTCTTTTTCAATTAAACATGACATTTCAACAATGTCAATAGATTGCAGCTATTCATTGCAAAAGTCAAAATGTATCATTGAAGCATATTTGCATGCATCATTAGGGCTAAACAGTCATTTTCATGGAGGAACCTGTATGCAAGCATAGAACTTTGCAAACTTAATGAAACAGCTCTGAAAAATCAAAAACAAATTTTTAAGTCTAGAAAGCTTTCTGAAGTCGTTTATCATCAGAATACACTTCGTTTTCAAATAAACATGACATTCACCAATGTCACTAGATGGCAGATATTCAATGCAAAAGTCAAATGCATCATTGAAGCATATTTGCATGCATCATGCGTGCTAAACAGACATATTCATGGAGTAACATGCATGTCTTCAACGATCTTTGCAAACTTAATGAAACAGCTCTGAAAGACCAAAAACAAATTTTATGTCTAGAAAGCTTTCTGAAGTCGTTTTTAATCAGAATACACCTCCTTTTCAAATAAACATGACATTTCAAAGATGTCAATAGATGGCAGCTATTCATTTCAAAAGTCAAAATGCATCATTGAAGCATATTTGCATGCATCATTAGGGCTAAACAGTCATTTTCATGGAGGAACCTGTATGCAAGCATAGAACTTTGCAAACTTAATGAAACAGCTCTGAAAAATCTAAAACAAATTTTTAAGTCTAGAAAGCTTTCTGAAGTCGTTTATCATCAGAATACACTTCGATTTCAAATAAACATGACATTCACCAATATCACTAGATGGCAGATATTCAATGCAAAAGTCAAATGCATCATTGAAGCATATTTGCATGCATCATGCGTGCTAAACAATCATATTCATGGAGTAACCTGAATGTCATCAATGAACTTTGCAAACTTATTGAAACAGCTCTCAGTGACCAAAAACAAATTTTTAAGTCATAAAATCTTTCTGAAGTCGTTTTTCATCAGACTACACTTTTTTTTCAATTAAACATGACATTTCAACAATGTCAATAGATGGCAGCTATTCATTTCAAAAGTCAAAATGCATCATTGAAGCATATTTGCATGCATCATTAGGGCTAAACAGTCATTTTCATGGAGGAACCTGTATGCAAGCATAGAACTTTGCAAACTTAATGAAACAGCTCTGAAAAATCAAAAACAAATTTTTAAATCTAGAAAGCTTTCTGAAGTCGTTTATCATCAGAATACACTTCGTTTTCAAATAAACAGGACATTCACCAATGTCACTAGATGGCAGATATTCAATGCAAAAGTCAAATGCATCATTGAAGCATATTTGCATGCATCATGCGTGCTAAACAGACATATTCATGGAGTAACATGCATGTCTTCAACGAACTTTGCAAACTTATTGAAACAGCTCTCAATGACCTAAAACAAATTTTTAAGTCTAGAAAGCTTTCTGAAGTCGTTTTTAATCAGAATACACTTCGTTTTGAATTAAACATGACATTCACCAATGTCACTAGATGGCAGATATTCAATGCAAAAGTCAAATGCATCATTGAAGCATATTTGCATGCATCATGAGTGCTAAACAATCATATTCATGGAGTAACCTGAATGTCATCAACGAACTTTGCAAACTTATTGAAACAGCTTTCAGTGACCAATAACAAATTTTTAAGTCATAAAATCTTTCTGAAGTCGTTTATCATTAGAATACACTTCTTTTTCAATTAAACATGACATTTCTAAAATATCAATAGATGGCAGCTATTCATTGCAAAAGTCAAAATTCATCATTGAAGCATATTTGCATGCATCTTGAGGGCTAAACAGTCATTTTCATGGAGGAACCTATATGTAAGCATAGAACTTTGCAAACTTAATGAAACAGCTCTGAAAGACCAAAAACAACTTTTTAAGTCTAGAAAACTTTCTGATGTCGTTTTTAATCAGAATACACATCGTTTTCAATTAAATATGACATTCACCAATGTCACTAGATGGCAGATATTCAATGCAAAAGTCAAATGCATCATTGAAGCATATTTGCATGCATCATGCGTGCTAAACAATCATATTCATGGAGTAACCTGAATGTCATCAATGAACTTTGCAAACTTATTGAAACAGCTCTCAGTGACCAAAAACAAATTTTTAAGTCATAAAATCTTTCTGAAGTCGTATTTCATCAGAATACACTTTTTTTTCAATTAAACATGACATTTCAACAATGTCAAAAGATGGCAGCTATTCATTGCAAAAGTCAAAATGCATCATTGAAGCATATATGCATGCATCTTGAGGGCTAAATTGTCATTTTCATGGAGGAACCTGTATGCAAGCATAGAACTTTGCAAACTTAATGAAACAGCTCTGAAAAACCAAAAACAAATTTTTAAGTCATGAAATCTTTCTGAAGTCGTTTATCATCAGAATACACTTCTTTTTCAATTAAACATGACATTTCAACAATGTCAATAGATTGCAGCTATTCATTGCAAAAGTCAAAATGTATCATTGAAGCATATTTGCATGCATCATTAGGGCTAAACAGTCATTTTCATGGAGGAACCTGTATGCAAGCATAGAACTTTGCAAACTTAATGAAACAGCTTTGAAAAATCAAAAACAAATTTTTAAGTCTAGAAAGCTTTCTGAAGTCGTTTATCATCAGAATACACTTCGTTTTCAAATAAACATGACATTCACCAATGTCACTAGATGGCAGATATTCAATGCAAAATCAAATGCATCATTGAAGCATATTTGCATGCATCATGCGTGCTAAACAGACATATTCATGGAGTAACATGCATGTCTTCAACGATCTTTGCAAACTTAATGAAACAGCTCTGAAAGACCAAAAACAAATTTTATGTCTAGAAAGCTTTCTGAAGTCGTTTTTAATCAGAATACACCTCCTTTTCAAATAAACATGACATTTCAAAGATGTCAATAGATGGCAGCTATTCATTTCAAAAGTCAAAATGCATCATTGAAGCATATTTGCATGCATCATTAGGGCTAAACAGTCATTTTCATGGAGGAACCTGTATGCAAGCATAGAACTTTGCAAACTTAATGAAACAGCTCTGAAAAATCAAAAACAAATTTTTAAGTCTAGAAAGCTTTCTGAAGTCGTTTATCATCAGAATACACTTCGATTTCAAATAAACATGACATTCACCAATATCACTAGATGGCAGATATTCAATGCAAAAGTCAAATGCATCATTGAAGCATATTTGCATGCATCATGCGTGCTAAACAATCATATTCATGGAGTAACCTGAATGTCATCAATGAACTTTGCAAACTTATTGAAACAGCTCTCAGTGACCAAAAACAAATTTTTAAGTCATAAAATCTTTCTGAAGTCGTTTTTCATCAGACTACATTTTTTTTTCAATTAAACATGACATTTCAACAATGTCAATAGATGGCAGCTATTCATTTCAAAAGTCAAAATGCATCATTGAAGCATATTTGCATGCATCATTAGGGCTAAACAGTCATTTTCATGGAGGAACCTGTATGCAAGCATAGAACTTTGCAAACTTAATGAAACAGCTCTGAAAAATCAAAAACAAATTTTTAAATCTAGAAAGCTTTCTGAAGTCGTTTATCATCAGAATACACTTCGTTTTCAAATAAACAGGACATTCACCAATGTCACTAGATGGCAGATATTCAATGCAAAAGTCAAATGCATCATTGAAGCATATTTGCATGCATCATGCGTGCTAAACAGACATATTCATGGAGTAACATGCATGTCTTCAACGAACTTTGCAAACTTATTGAAACAGCTCTCAATGACCTAAAACAAATTTTTAAGTCTAGAAAGCTTTCTGAAGTCGTTTTTAATCAGAATACACTTCGTTTTGAATTAAACATGACATTCACCAATGTCACTAGATGGCAGATATTCAATGCAAAAGTCAAATGCATCATTGAAGCATATTTGCATGCATCATGAGTGCTAAACAATCATATTCATGGAGTAACCTGAATGTCATCAACGAACTTTGCAAACTTATTGAAACAGCTTTCAGTGACCAATAACAAATTTTTAAGTCATAAAATCTTTCTGAAGTCGTTTATCATTAGAATACACTTCTTTTTCAATTAAACATGACATTTCTAAAATATCAATAGATGGCAGCTATTCATTGCAAAAGTCAAAATTCATCATTGAAGCATATTTGCATGCATCTTGAGGGCTAAACAGTCATTTTCATGGAGGAACCTATATGTAAGCATAGAACTTTGCAAACTTAATGAAACAGCTCTGAAAGACCAAAAACAACTTTTTAAGTCTAGAAAACTTTCTGATGTCGTTTTTAATCAGAATACACATCGTTTTCAATTAAATATGACATTCACCAATGTCACTAGATGGCAGATATTCAATGCAAAAGTCAAATGCATCATTGAAGCATATTTGCATGCATCATGCGTGCTAAACAATCATATTCATGGAGTAACCTGAATGTCATCAATGAACTTTGCAAACTTATTGAAACAGCTCTCAGTGACCAAAAACAAATTTTTAAGTCATAAAATCTTTCTGAAGTCGTTTTTCATCAGACTACATTTTTTTTCAATTAAACATGACATTTCAACAATGTCAATAGATGGCAGCTATTCATTTCAAAAGTCAAAATGCATCATTGAAGCATATTTGCATGCATCATTAGGGCTAAACAGTCATTTTCATGGAGGAACCTGTATGCAAGCATAGAACTTTGCAAACTTAATGAAACAGCTCTGAAAAATCAAAAACAAATTTTTAAGTCTAGAAAGCTTTCTGAAGTCGTTTATCATCAGAATACACTTCGTTTTCAAATAAACATGACATTCACCAATGTCACTAGATGGCAGATATTCAATGCAAAAGTCAAATGCATCATTGAAGCATATTTGCATGCATCATGCGTGCTAAACAGACATATTCATGGAGTAACATGCATGTCTTCAACGATCTTTGCAAACTTAATGAAACAGCTCTGAAAGACCAAAAACTAATTTTATGTCTAGAAAGCTTTCTGAAGTCGTTTTTAATCAGAGTACACTTCCTTTTCAAATAAACATGACATTTCAAAGATGTCAATAGATGGCAGCTATTCATTTCAAAAGTCAAAATGCATCATTGAAGCATATTTGCATGCATCATTAGGGCTAAACAGTCATTTTCATGGAGGAACCTGTATGCAAGCATAGAACTTTGCAAACTTAATGAAACAGCTCTGAAAAATCAAAAACACATTTTTAAGTCTAGAAAGCTTTCTGAGGTCGTTTATCATCAGAATACACTTCGATTTCAAATAAACATGACATTCACCAATATCACTAGATGGCAGATATTCAATGCAAAAGTCAAATGCATCATTGAAGCATATTTGCATGCATCATGCGTGCTAAACAATCATATTCATGGAGTAACCTGAATGTCATCAATGAACTTTGCAAACTTATTGAAACAGCTCTCAGTGACCAAAAACAAATTTTTAAGTCATTAAATCTTTCTGAAGTCGTTTTTCATCAGACTACATTTTTTTTTCAATTAAACATGACATTTCAACAATGTCAATAGATGGCAGCTATTCATTTCAAAAGTCAAAATGCATCATTGAAGCATATTTGCATGCATCATTAGGGCTAAACAGTCATTTTCATGGAGGAACCTGTATGCAAGCATAGAACTTTGCAAACTTAATGAAACAGCTCTGAAAAATCAAAAACAAATTTTTAAATCTAGAAAGCTTTCTGAAGTCGTTTATCATCAGAATACACTTCGTTTTCAAATAAACATGACATTCACCAATGTCACTAGATGGCAGATATTCAATGCAAAAGTCAAATGCATCATTGAAGCATATTTGCATGCATCATGCGTGCTAAACAGACATATTCATGGAGTAACATGCATGTCTTCAACGAACTTTGCAAACTTATTGAAACAGCTCTCAATGACCAAAAACAAATTTTTAAGTCTAGAAAGCTTTCTGAAGTCGTTTTTAATCAGAATACACTTCGTTTTCAATTAAACATGACATTCACCAATGTCACTAGATGGCAGATATTCAATGCAAATTTCAAATGCATCATTGAAGCATATTTGCATGCATCATGAGTGCTAAACAATCATATTCATGGAGTAACCTGAATGTCATCAACGAACTTTGCAAACTTATTGAAACAGCTCTCAGTGACCAAAAACAAATTTTTAAGTCATAAAAACTTTCTGAAGTCGTTTATCATTAGAATACACTTATTTTTCAATTAAACATGACATTTCTAAAATATCAATAGATGGCAGCTATTCATTGCAAAAGTCAAAATTCATCATTGAAGCATATTTGCATGCATCTTGAGGGCTAAACAGTCATTTTCATGGAGGAACCTATATGTAAGCATAGAACTTTGCAAACTTAATGAAACAGCTCTGAAAGACCAAAAACAACTTTTTAAGTCTAGAAAACTTTCTGATGTCGTTTTTAATCAGAATACACATCGTTTTCAATTAAACATGACATTCACCAATGTCACTAGATGGCAGATATTCAATGCAAAAGTCAAATGCATCAATGAAGCATATTCGCATGCATCATGCGTGCTAAACAGTCATATTCATGGAATAACCTGAATGTCATCAACGAACTTTGCAAACTTATTGAAACAGCTCTCAGTGACCAAAAACAAATTTTTAAGTCATAAAATCTTTCTGAAGTCGTTTTTCATCAGAATACACTTTTTTTCAATTAAACATGACATTTCAACAATGTCAATAGATGGCAGCTATTCATTGCAAAAGTCAAAATGCATCATAGAAGCATATATGCATGCATCTTGAGGGCTAAATTGTCATTTTCATGGAGGAACCTGTATGCAAGCATAGAACTTTGCAAACTTAATGAAACAGCTCTGAAAAATCAAAAACAAATTTTTAAGTCTAGAAAGCTTTCTGAAGTCGTTTTTAATCAGAATACACTTCGTTTTCAATTAAACATGACATTCACCAATGTCACTAGATGGCAGATATTCAATGCAAAAGTCAAAATGCATCATTAGGGCTAAACAGTCATTTTCATGGAGGAACCTGTATGCAAGCATAGAACTTTGCAAACTTAATGAAACAGCTCTGAAAAACCAAAAACAAATTATTAAGTCATGAAATCTTTCTGAAGTCGTTTATCATCAGAATACACTTCTTTTTCAATTAAACATGACATTTCAACAATGTCAATAGATTGCAGCTATTCATTGCAAAAGTCAAAATGCATCATTGAAGCATATTTGCAAGCATCTTGAGGGCTAAACAGTCATTTTATTGGAGGAACCTGTAAGCAAGCATAGAACTTTGCAAACTTAATGAAACAGCTCTGAAAGACCAAAAACAAATTTTATGTCTAGAAAGCTTTTTGAAGTCGTTTTTAATCAGAGTACACTTCCTTTTCAAATAAACATAACATTTCAAAGATGTCAATAGATGGCAGCTATTCATTTCAAAAGTCAAAATGCATCATTGAAGCATATTTGCATGCATCATTAGGGCTAAACAGTCATTTTCATGGAGGAACCTGTATGCAAGCATAGAACTTTGCAAACTTAATGAAACAGCTCTGAAAAATCAAAAACAAATTTTTAAGTCTAGAAAGCTTTCTGAAGTCGTTTATCATCAGAATACACTTCGATTTCAAATAAACATGACATTCACCAATATCACTAGATGGCAGATATTCAATGCAAAAGTCAAATGCATCATTGAAGCATATTTGCATGCATCATGCGTGCTAAACAATCATATTCATGGAGTAACCTGAATGTCATCAATGAACTTTGCAAACTTATTGAAACAGCTCTCAGTGACCAAAAACAAATTTTTAAGTCATAAAATCTTTCTGAAGTCGTTTTTCATCAGACTACATTTTTTTTTCAATTAAACATGACATTTCAACAATGTCAATAGATGGCAGCTATTCATTTCAAAAGTCAAAATGCATCATTGAAGCATATTTGCATGCATCATTTGGGCTAAACAGTCATTTTCATGGAGGAACCTGTATGCAAGCATAGAACTTTGCAAACTTAATGAAACAGCTCTGAAAAATCAAAAACAAATTTTTAAATCTTGAAAGCTTTCTGAAGTCGTTTATCATCAGAAAACACTTCGTTTTCAAATAAACATGACATTCACCAATGTCACTAGATGGCAGATATTCAATGCAAAAGTCAAATGCATCATTGAAGCATATTTGCATGCATCATGAGTGCTAAACAATCATATTCATGGAGTAACCTGAATGTCATCAACGAACTTTGCAAACTTTTTGAAACAGCTCTCAGTGACCAAAAACAAATTTTTAAGTCATAAAATCTTTCTAAAGTCGTTTTTCATCAGAATACACTTTTTTTCAATTAAACATGACATTTCAACAATGTCAATAGATGGCAGCTATTCATTTCAAAAGTCAAAATGCATCATTGAAGCATATATGCATGCATCTTGAGGGCTAAATTGTCATTTTCATGGAGGAACCTGTATGCAAGCATAGAACTTTGCAAACTTAATGAAACAGCTCTGAAAAATCAAAAACAAATTTTTAAGTCTAGAAAGCTTTCTGAAGTCGTTTTTAATCAGAATACACTTCGTTTTCAATTAAACATGACATTCACCAATGTCACTAGATGGCAGCTATTCATTGCAAAAGTCAAAATGCATCATGAGGGCAAAACAGTCATTTTCATGGAGGAATCTGTATGTAAGCATAGAACTTTGCAAACTTAATGAAACAGCTCTGAAAGACCAAAAACAACTTTTTAAATCTAGAAAGCTTTCTGAAGTCGTTTTTAATCAGAATACACTTCGTTTTCAATTAAACATGACATTCACCAATGTCACTAGATGGCAGATATTCAATGCAAAAGTCAAATGCATCACTGAAGCATATTTGCATGCATCATGAGTGCTAAACAATCATATTCATGGAGTAACCTGAATGTCATCAACGAACTTTGCAAACTTATTGAAACAGCTCTCAGTGACCAAAAACAAATTTTTAAGTCATAAAATCTTTCTGAAGTCGTTTATCATTAGAATACACTTCTTTTTCAATTAAACATGACATTTCTAAAATAACAATAGATGGCAGCTATTCATTGCAAAAGTCAAAATTCATCATTGAAGCATATATGCATGCATCTTGAGGGCTAAACAGTCATTTTCATGGAGGAACCTGTATGTAAGCATAGATCTTTGCAAACTTAATGAAACAGCTCTGAAAGACCAAAAACAACTTTTTAAGTCTAAAAAACTTTCTGAAGTCGTTTTTAATCAGAATACACATCGTTTTCAATTAAACATGACATTCACCAATGTCACTAGATGGCAGATATTCAATGCAAAAGCATTGAAGCATATTTGCATGCATCATGCGTGCTAAACAATCATATTCATGGAGTAACCTGAATGTCATCAATGAACTTTGCAAACTTATTGAAACAGCTCTGAAAAACCAAAAACAAATTTTTATGTCATGAAATCATTCTGAAGTCGTTTATCATCAGAATACACTTCGTTTTCAAATAAACATGACATTCACCAATGTCACTAGATGGCAGATATTCAATGCAAAAGTCAAATGCATCATTGAAGCATATTTGCATGCATCATGCGTGCTAAACAGACATATTCATGGAGTAACATGAATGTCATCAACGAACTTTGCAAACTTATTGAAACAGCTCTCAATGACCAAAAACAAATTTTTAAGTCATGAAATCTTTCTGAAGTCGTTTTTCATCAGAATACACTTCTTTTTCAATTAAACATGACATTTCAACAATGTCAATAGATGGCAGCTATTCATTGCAAAAGTCAAAATGCATCATGAGGGCAAAACAGTCATTTTCATGGAGGAATCTGTATGTAAGCATAGAACTTTGCAAACTTAATGAAACAGCTCTGAAAGACCAAAAACAACTTTTTAAGTCTAGAACGCTTTCTGAAGTCTTCTTTCAACAGAATACACTTCTTTTTCAATTAAACATGATATTTCACCAATGTCACTAGATAGCAGCTATTCATTGCAAAAGTCAAAATGCATCATTGAAGCATATATGCATGCATCTTGGGGGCTAAATTGTCATTTTCATGGAGGAATCTGTATGTAAGCATAGAACTTTGCAAACTTAATGAAACAGCTCTGAAAGACCAAAAACAACTTTTTAAATCTAGAAAGCTTTCTGAAGTCGTTTTTAATCAGAATACACTTCGTTTTCAATTAAACATGACATTCACCAATGTCACTAGATGGCAGATATTCAATGCAAAAGTCAAATGCATCACTGAAGCATATTTGCATGCATCATGAGTGCTAAACAATCATATTCATGGAGTAACCTGAATGTCATCAACGAACTTTGCAAACTTATTGAAACAGCTCTCAGTGACCAAAAACAAATTTTTAAGTCATAAAATCTTTCTGAAGTCGTTTATCATTAGAATACACTTCTTTTTCAATTAAACATGACATTTCTAAAATAACAATAGATGGCAGCTATTCATTGCAAAAGTCAAAATTCATCATTGAAGCATATATGCATGCATCTTGAGGGCTAAACAGTCATTTTCATGGAGGAACCTGTATGTAAGCATAGATCTTTGCAAACTTAATGAAACAGCTCTGAAAGACCAAAAACAACTTTTTAAGTCTAAAAAACTTTCTGAAGTCGTTTTTAATCAGAATACACATCGTTTTCAATTAAACATGACATTCACCAATGTCACTAGATGGCAGATATTCAATGCAAAAGCATTGAAGCATATTTGCATGCATCATGCGTGCTAAACAATCATATTCATGGAGTAACCTGAATGTCATCAATGAACTTTGCAAACTTATTGAAACAGCTCTCAATGACCAAAAACAAATTTTTAAGTCATGAAATCTTTCTGAAGTCGTTTATCATCAGAATACACTTCTTTTTCAATTAAACATGACATTTCAACAATGTCAATAGATGGCAGCTATTCATTGCTAAAGTCAAAATGCATCATGAGGGCAAAACAGTCATTTTCATGGAGGAATCTCTATGTAAGCATAGAACTTTGCAAACTTAATGAAACAGCTCTGAAAGACCAAAAACAACTTTTTAAGTCTAGAACGTTTTCTGAAGTCTTTTTTCAACAGAATACACTTCTTTTTCAATTAAACATGACATTTCAACAATGTCAATAGATGGCAGGTATTCATTGCAAAAGTCAAAATGCATCATTGAAGCATATTTGCATGCATCATGAGGGCTAAACAGTCATTTTAATGGAGGAACCTGTAAGCATAGAACTTAGCAAATTTAATGAAACAGCTCTGAAAGACCAAAAACAACTTTTTAAGTCAAGAAAGCTGTGTGAATTCGTTTATCATCAGAATACACTGCTTTTTCAATTAAACATGACATTGACCAATGTCACTAGATGGCAGATATTCATTGCAAAAGTCAAATGCATCATTGAAGCATATTTGCATGCATCATGCGTGCTAAACAATCATATTCATGGAGTAACCTGAATGTCATCAACGAACTTTGCAAACTTATTGAAACAGCTCTCAGTGACCAAAAACAACTTTTTAAGTCTAGAACGCTTTCTGAAGTCTTTTTTCAACAGAATACACTTCTTTTTCAATTAAACATGATATTTCACCAATGTCACTAGATAGCAGCTATTCATTGTAAAAGTCAAAATGCATCATTGAAGCATATTTGCATGCATCATTAGAGCTAAACAGTCATTTTCATGGAGGAACCTGTATGCAAGCATAGAACTTTGCAAACTTATTGAAATAGCTCTGAAAAACCAAAAACAAATTTTTATGTCATGAAATCATTCTGAAGTCGTTTATCATCAGAATACACTTCGTTTTCAAATAAACATGACATTCACCAATGTCACTAGATGGCAGATATTCAATGCAAAAGTCAAATGCATCATTGAAGCATATTTGCATGCATCATGCGTGCTAAACAGACATATTCATGGAGTAACATGAATGTCATCAACGAACTTTGCAAACTTATTGAAACAGCTCTCAATGACCAAAAACAAATTTTTAAGTCATGAAATCTTTCTGAAGTCGTTTTTCATCAGAATACACTTCTTTTTCAATTAAACATGACATTTCAACAATGTCAATAGATGGCAGCTATTCATTGCAAAAGTCAAAATGCATCATGAGGGCAAAACAGTCATTTTCATGGAGGAATCTGTATGTAAGCATAGAACTTTGCAAACTTAATGAAACAGCTCTGAAAGACCAAAAACAACTTTTTAAGTCTAGAACGCTTTCTGAAGTCTTCTTTCAACAGAATACACTTCTTTTTCAATTAAACATGATATTTCACCAATGTCACTAGATAGCAGCTATTCATTGCAAAAGTCAAAATGCATCATTGAAGCATATATGCATGCATCTTGGGGGCTAAATTGTCATTTTCATGGAGGAACCTGTATGCAAGCATAGAACTTTGCAAACTTAATGAAACAGCTCTGAAAAATCAAAAACAAATTTTTAAGTCTAGAAAGCTTTCTGAAGTCGTTTTTAATCAGAATACACTTCGTTTTCAATTAAACATGACATTTCAACAATGTCACTAGATGGCAGATATTCAATGCAAAAGTCAAAATGCATCATTAGGGCTAAACAGTCATTTTCATGGAGGAAACTGTATGCAAGCATAGAACTTTGCAAACTTAATGAAACAGCTCTGAAAAACCAAAAACAAATTTTTAAGTCATGAAATCTTTCTGAAGTCGTTTATCATCAGAATACACTTCGTTTTCAAATAAACATGACATTCACCAATATCACTAGATGGCAGATATTCAATGCAAAAGTCAAATGCATCATTGAAGCATATTTGCATGCATCATGCGTGCTAAACAGACATATTCATGGAGTAACATGAATGTCATCAACGAACTTTGCAAACTTATTGAAACAGCTCTCAATGACCAAAAACAGATTTTTAAGTCATGAAATCTTTCTGAAGTCGTTTTTCATCAGAATACACTTCTTTTTCAATTAAACATGACATTTCAAAAATGTCAATAGATGGCAGCTATTCATTGCAAAAGTCAAAATGCATCATGAGGGCAAAACAGTCATTTTCATGGAGGAATCTGTATGTAAGCATAGAACTTTGCAAACTTAATGAAACAGCTCTGAAAGACCAAAAACAACTTTTTAAATCTAGAAAGCTTTCTGAAGTCGTTTTTAATCAGAATACACTTCGTTTTCAATTAAACATGACATTCACCAATGTCACTAGATGGCAGATATTCAATGCAAAAGTCAAATGCATCATTGAAGCATATTTGCATGCATCATGAGTGCTAAACAATCATATTCATGGAGTAACCTGAATGTCATCAACGAACTTTGCAAACTTATTGAAACAGCTCTCAGTGACCAAAAACAAATTTTTAAGTCATAAAATCTTTCTGAAGTCGTTTATCATTAGAATACACTTCTTTTTCAATTAAACATGACATTTCTAAAATATCAATAGATGGCAGCTATTCATTGCAAAAGTCAAAATTCATCATTGAAGCATATTTGCATGCATCTTGAGGGCTAAACAGTCATTTTCATGGAGGAACCTGTATGTAAGCATAGATCTTTGCAAACTTAATGAAACAGCTCTGAAAGACCAAAAACAACTTTTTAAGTCTAAAAAACTTTCTGAAGTCGTTTTTAATCAGAATACACATCGTTTTCAATTAAACATGACATTCACCAATGTCACTAGATGGCAGATATTCAATGCAAAAGCATTTGAAGCATATTTGCATGCATCATGCGTGCTAAACAATCATATTCATGGAGTAACCTGAATGTCATCAATGAACTTTGCAAACTTATTGAAACAGCTCTCAATGACCAAAAACAAATTTTTAAGTCATGAAATCTTTCTGAAGTCGTTTATCATCAGAATACACTTCTTTTTCAATTAAACATGACATTTCAACAATGTCAATAGATGGCAGCTATTCATTGCTAAAGTCAAAATGCATCATGAGGGCAAAACAGTCATTTTCATGGAGGAATCTCTATGTAAGCATAGAACTTTGCAAACTTAATGAAACAGCTCTGAAAGACCAAAAACAACTTTTTAAGTCTAGAACGTTTTCTGAAGTCTTTTTTCAACAGAATACACTTCTTTTTCAATTAAACATGATATTTCACCAATGTCACTAGATAGCAGCTATTCATTGCAAAAGTCAAAATGCATCATTGAAGCATATTTGCATGCATCATGAGGGCTAAACAGTCATTTTAATGGAGGAACCTGTAAGCATAGAACTTAGCAAACTTAATGAAACAGCTCTCAAAGACCAAAAACAACTTTTTAAGTCTAGAAAGCTTTCTGAAGTCGTTTATCATCAGAATACACTTCGTTTTCAAATAAACATGACATTCACCAATGTCACTAGATGGCAGATATTCAATGCAAAAGTCAAATGCATCATTGAAGCATATTTGCATGCATCATGCGTGCTAAACAGACATATTCATGGAGTAACATGCATGTCTTCAACGAACTTTGCAAACTTATTGAAACAGCTCTCAATGACCAAAAACAAATTTTTAAGTCTAGAAAGCTTTCTGAAGTCGTTTTTAATCAGAATACACTTCGTTTTCAATTAAACATGACATTTCTAAAATATCAATAGATGGCAGCTATTCATTGCAAAAGTCAAAATTCATCATTGAAGCATATTTGCATGCATCTTGAGGGCTAAACAGTCATTTTCATGGAGGAACCTATAAGTAAGCATAGAACTTTGCAAACTTAATGAAACAGCTCTGAAAGACCAAAAACAACTTTTTAAGTCTAGAAAACTTTCTGATGTCGTTTTTAATCAGAATACACATCGTTTTCAATTAAACATGACATTCACCAATGTCACTAGATGGCAGATATTCAATGCAAAAGTCAAATGCATCAATGAAGCATATTCGCATGCATCATGCGTGCTAAACAGTCATATTCATGGAATAACCTGAATGTCATCAACGAACTTTGCAAACTTATTGAAACAGCTCTCAGTGACCAAAAACAAATTTTTAAGTCATAAAATCTTTCTGAAGTCGTTTTTCATCAGAATACACTTTTTTTTCAATTAAACATGACATTTCAACAATGTCAATAGATGGCAGCTATTCATTGCAAAAGTCAAAATGCATCATAGAAGCATATATGCATGCATCTTGAGGGCTAAATTGTCATTTTCATGGAGGAACCTGTATGCAAGCATAGAACTTTGCAAACTTAATGAAACAGCTCTGAAAAATCAAAAACAAATTTTTAAGTCTAGAAAGCTTTCTGAAGTCGTTTTTAATCAGAATACACTTCGTTTTCAATTAAACATGACATTCACCAATGTCACTAGATGGCAGATATTCAATGCAAAAGTCAAAATGCATCATTAGGGCTAAACAGTCATTTTCATGGAGGAACCTGTATGCAAGCATAGAACTTTGCAAACTTAATGAAACAGCTCTGAAAAACCAAAAACAAATTATTAAGTCATGAAATCTTTCTGAAGTCGTTTATCATCAGAATACACTTCTTTTTCAATTAAACATGACATTTCAACAATGTCAATAGATTGCAGCTATTCATTGCAAAAGTCAAAATGCATCATTGAAGCATATTTGCAAGCATCTTGAGGGCTAAACAGTCATTTTATTGGAGGAACCTGTAAGCAAGCATAGAACTTTGCAAACTTAATGAAACAGCTCTGAAAGACCAAAAACAAATTTTATGTCTAGAAAGCTTTTTGAAGTCGTTTTTAATCAGAGTACACTTCCTTTTCAAATAAACATAACATTTCAAAGATGTCAATAGATGGCAGCTATTCATTTCAAAAGTCAAAATGCATCATTGAAGCATATTTGCATGCATCATTAGGGCTAAACAGTCATTTTCATGGAGGAACCTGTATGCAAGCATAGAACTTTGCAAACTTAATGAAACAGCTCTGAAAAATCAAAAACAAATTTTTAAGTCTAGAAAGCTTTCTGAAGTCGTTTATCATCAGAATACACTTCGATTTCAAATAAACATGACATTCACCAATATCACTAGATGGCAGATATTCAATGCAAAAGTCAAATGCATCATTGAAGCATATTTGCATGCATCATGCGTGCTAAACAATCATATTCATGGAGTAACCTGAATGTCATCAATGAACTTTGCAAACTTATTGAAACAGCTCTCAGTGACCAAAAACAAATTTTTAAGTCATAAAATCTTTCTGAAGTCGTTTTTCATCAGACTACATTTTTTTTTCAATTAAACATGACATTTCAACAATGTCAATAGATGGCAGCTATTCATTTCAAAAGTCAAAATGCATCATTGAAGCATATTTGCATGCATCATTAGGGCTAAACAGTCATTTTCATGGAGGAACCTGTATGCAAGCATAGAACTTTGCAAACTTAATGAAACAGCTCTGAAAAATCAAAAACAAATTTTTAAATCTTGAAAGCTTTCTGAAGTCGTTTATCATCAGAAAACACTTCGTTTTCAAATAAACATGACATTCACCAATGTCACTAGATGGCAGATATTCAATGCAAAAGTCAAATGCATCATTGAAGCATATTTGCATGCATCATGAGTGCTAAACAATCATATTCATGGAGTAACCTGAATGTCATCAACGAACTTTGCAAACTTTTTGAAACAGCTCTCAGTGACCAAAAACAAATTTTTAAGTCATAAAATCTTTCTAAAGTCGTTTTTCATCAGAATACACTTTTTTTTCAATTAAACATGACATTTCAACAATGTCAATAGATGGCAGCTATTCATTTCAAAAGTCAAAATGCATCATTGAAGCATATATGCATGCATCTTGAGGGCTAAATTGTCATTTTCATGGAGGAACCTGTATGCAAGCATAGAACTTTGCAAACTTAATGAAACAGCTCTGAAAAATCAAAAACAAATTTTTAAGTCTAGAAAGCTTTCTGAAGTCGTTTTTAATCAGAATACACTTCGTTTTCAATTAAACATGACATTCACCAATGTCACTAGATGGCAGCTATTCATTGCAAAAGTCAAAATGCATCATGAGGGCAAAACAGTCATTTTCATGGAGGAATCTGTATGTAAGCATAGAACTTTGCAAACTTAATGAAACAGCTCTGAAAGACCAAAAACAACTTTTTAAATCTAGAAAGCTTTCTGAAGTCGTTTTTAATCAGAATACACTTCGTTTTCAATTAAACATGACATTCAAAAATGTCACTAGATGGCAGATATTCAATGCAAAAGTCAAATGCATCACTGAAGCATATTTGCATGCATCATGAGTGCTAAACAATCATATTCATGGAGTAACCTGAATGTCATCAACGAACTTTGCAAACTTATTGAAACAGCTCTCAGTGACCAAAAACAAATTTTTAAGTCATAAAATCTTTCTGAAGTCGTTTATCATTAGAATACACTTCTTTTTCAATTAAACATGACATTTCTAAAATATCAATAGATGGCAGCTATTCATTGCAAAAGTCAAAATTCATCATTGAAGCATATTTGCATGCATCTTGAGGGCTAAACAGTCATTTTCATGGAGGAACCTGTATGTAAGCATAGATCTTTGCAAACTTAATGAAACAGCTCTGAAAGACCAAAAACAACTTTTTAAGTCTAAAAAACTTTCTGAAGTCGTTTTTAATCAGAATACACATCGTTTTCAATTAAACATGACATTCACCAATGTCACTAGATGGCAGATATTCAATGCAAAAGCATTGAAGCATATTTGCATGCATCATGCGTGCTAAACAATCATATTCATGGAGTAACCTGAATGTCATCAATGAACTTTGCAAACTTATTGAAACAGCTCTCAATGACCAAAAACAAATTTTTAAGTCATGAAATCTTTCTGAAGACGTTTATCATCAGAATACACTTCTTTTTCAATTAAACATGACATTTCAACAATGTCAATAGATGGCAGCTATTCATTGCTAAAGTCAAAATGCATCATGAGGGCAAAACAGTCATTTTCATGGAGGAATCTCTATGTAAGCATAGAACTTTACAAACTTAATGAAACAGCTCTGAAAGACCAAAAACAACTTTTTAAGTCTAGAACGTTTTCTGAAGTCTTTTTTCAACAGAATACACTTCTTTTTCAATTAAACATGACATTTCAACAATGTCAATAGATGGCAGCTATTCATTTCAAAAGTCAAAATGCATCATTGAAGCATATTTGCATGCATCATTAGGGCTAAACAGTCATTTTCATGGAGGAACCTGTATGCAAGCATAGAACTTTGCAAACTTAATGAAACAGCTCTGAAAAATCAAAAACAAATTTTTAAATCTTGAAAGCTTTCTGAAGTCGTTTATCATCAGAAAACACTTCGTTTTCAAATAAACATGACATTCACCAATGTCACTAGATGGCAGATATTCAATGCAAAAGTCAAATGCATCATTGAAGCATATTTGCATGCATCATGAGTGCTAAACAATCATATTCATGGAGTAACCTGAATGTCATCAACGAACTTTGCAAACTTTTTGAAACAGCTCTCAGTGACCAAAAACAAATTTTTAAGTCATAAAATCTTTCTAAAGTCGTTTTTCATCAGAATACACTTTTTTTCAATTAAACATGACATTTCAACAATGTCAATAGATGGCAGCTATTCATTTCAAAAGTCAAAATGCATCATTGAAGCATATATGCATGCATCTTGAGGGCTAAATTGTCATTTTCATGGAGGAACCTGTATGCAAGCATAGAACTTTGCAAACTTAATGAAACAGCTCTGAAAAATCAAAAACAAATTTTTAAGTCTAGAAAGCTTTCTGAAGTCGTTTTTAATCAGAATACACTTCGTTTTCAATTAAACATGACATTCACCAATGTCACTAGATGGCAGCTATTCATTGCAAAAGTCAAAATGCATCATGAGGGCAAAACAGTCATTTTCATGGAGGAATCTGTATGTAAGCATAGAACTTTGCAAACTTAATGAAACAGCTCTGAAAGACCAAAAACAACTTTTTAAATCTAGAAAGCTTTCTGAAGTCGTTTTTAATCAGAATACACTTCGTTTTCAATTAAACATGACATTCACCAATGTCACTAGATGGCAGATATTCAATGCAAAAGTCAAATGCATCACTGAAGCATATTTGCATGCATCATGAGTGCTAAACAATCATATTCATGGAGTAACCTGAATGTCATCAACGAACTTTGCAAACTTATTGAAACAGCTCTCAGTGACCAAAAACAAATTTTTAAGTCATAAAATCTTTCTGAAGTCGTTTATCATTAGAATACACTTCTTTTTCAATTAAACATGACATTTCTAAAATATCAATAGATGGCAGCTATTCATTGCAAAAGTCAAAATTCATCATTGAAGCATATTTGCATGCATCTTGAGGGCTAAACAGTCATTTTCATGGAGGAACCTGTATGTAAGCATAGAACTTTGCAAACTTAATGAAACAGCTCTGAAAGACCAAAAACAACTTTTTAAGTCTAGAAAACTTTCTGAAGTCGTTTTTAATCAGAATACACATCGTTTTCAATTAAACATGACATTCACCAATGTCACTAGATGGCAGATATTCAATGCAAAAGCATTGAAGCATATTTGCATGCATCATGCGTGCTAAACAATCATATTCATGGAGTAACCTGAATGTCATCAATGAACTTTGCAAACTTATTGAAACAGCTCTCAATGACCAAAAACAAATTTTTAAGTCATGAAATCTTTCTGAAGACGTTTATCATCAGAATACACTTCTTTTTCAATTAAACATGACATTTCAACAATGTCAATAGATGGCAGCTATTCATTGCTAAAGTCAAAATGCATCATGAGGGCAAAACAGTCATTTTCATGGAGGAATCTCTATGTAAGCATAGAACTTTGCAAACTTAATGAAACAGCTCTGAAAGACCAAAAACAACTTTTTAAGTCTAGAACGTTTTCTGAAGTCGTTTTTCAACAGAATACACTTCTTTTTCAATTAAACATGACATTTCAACAATGTCAATAGATGGCAGGTATTCATTGCAAAAGTCAAAATGCATCATTGAAGCATATTTGCATGCATCATGAGGGCTAAACAGTCATTTTCATGGAGGAACCTGTATGCAAGCATAGAACTTTGCAAACTTAATGAAACAGCTCTCAAAGACCAAAAACAACTTTTTAAGTCAAGAAAGCTGTCTGAAGTCGTTTATCATCAGAATACACTGCTTTTTCAATTAAACATGACATTGCACCAATGTCACTAGATGGCAGATATTCAATGCAAAAGTCAAATGCATCATTGAAGCATATTTGCATGCATCATGCGTGCTAAACAATCATATTCATGGAGTAACCTGAATGTCATCAATGAACTTTGCAAACTTATTGAAACAGCTCTCAGTGACCAAAAACAAATTTTTAAGTCTAGAACGCTTTCTGAAGTCTTTTTTCAACAGAATACACTTCTTTTTCAATTAAACATGACATTTCAACAATGTCAATAGATAGCAGCTATTCATTGCAAAAGTCAAAATGCATCATTGAAGCATATTTGCATGCATAATTAGAGCTAAACAGTCATTTTCATGGAGGAACCTGTATGCAAGCATAGAACTTTGCAAACTTATTGAAACAGCTCTGAAAAACCAAAAACAACTTTTTAAGTCTAGAACGCTTTCTGAAGTCTTTTTTCATCAGAATACACTTCGTTTTCAAATAAACATGACATTCACCAATGTCACTAGATGGCAGATATTCAATGCAAAAGTCAAATGCATCATTGAAGCATATTTGCATGCATCATGCGTGCTAAACAGACATATTCATGGAGTAACATGAATGTCATCAACGAACTTTGCAAACTTATTGAAACAGCTCTCAATGACCAAAAACAAATTTTTAAGTCATGAAATCTTTCTGAAGTCGTTTTTCATCAGAATACACTTCTTTTTCAATTAAACATGACATTTCAACAATGTCAATAGATGGCAGCTATTCATTGCAAAAGTCAAAATGCATCATGAGGGCAAAACAGTCATTTTCATGGAGGAATCTGTATGTAAGCATAGAACTTTGCAAACTTAATGAAACAGCTCTGAAAGACCAAAAACAACTTTTTAAGTCTAGAACGCTTTCTGAAGTCTTCTTTCAACAGAATACACTTCTTTTTCAATTAAACATGATATTTCACCAATGTCACTAGATAGCAGCTATTCATTGCAAAAGTCAAAATGCATCATTGAAGCATATATGCATGCATCTTGGGGGCTAAATTGTCATTTTCATGGAGGAACCTGTATGCAAGCATAGAACTTTGCAAACTTAATGAAACAGCTCTGAAAGACCATAAACAACTTTTTAAGTCTAGAAAGCTTTCTGAAGTCGTTTTTAATCAGAATACACTTCGTTTTCAATTAAACATGACATTCACCAATTTCACTAGATGGCAGATATTCAATGCAAAAGTCAAATGCATCACTGAAGCATATTTGCATGCATCATGAGTGCTAAACAATCATATTCATGGAGTAACCTGAATGTCATCAACGAACTTTGCAAACATATTGAAACAGCTCTCAGTGACCAAAAACAAATTTTTAAGTCATAAAATCTTTCTGAAGTCGTTTTTCATCAGAATACACTTCTTTTTCAATTAAACATGACATTTCAACAATGTCAATAGATGGCAGCTATTCATTGCAAAAGTCAAAATGCATCATTGAAGCATATATGCATGCATCTTGAGGGCTAAATTGTCATTTTCATGGAGGAACCTGTATGAAGCATAGAACTTTGCAAACTTAATGAAACAGCTCTGAAAAATCAAAAACAAATTTTTAAGTCATAAAATCTTTCTGAAGTCGTTTTTAATCAGAATACACTTCGTTTTCAATTAAACATGACATTCACCAATGTCACTAGATGGCAGATATTCAATGCAAAAGTCAAAATGCATCATTAGGGCTAAACAGTCATTTTCATGGAGGAACCTGTATGCAAGCATAGAACTTTGCAAACTTAATGAAACAGCTCTGAAAAACCAAAAACAAATTTTTAAGTCATGAAATCTTTCTGAAGTCGTTTATCATCAGAATACACTTCTTTTTCAATTAAACATGACATTTCTACAATGTCAATAGATTGCAGCTATTCATTGCAAAAGTCAAAATGCATCATTGAAGCATATTTGCAAGCATCTTGAGGGCTAAACAGTCATTTTCATGGAGGAACCTGTATGCAAGCATAGAACTTTGCAAACTTAATGAAACAGCTCTGAAAGACCAAAAACAAATTTTATGTCTAGAAAGCTTTCTGAAGTCGTTTTTCATCAGAGTACACTTCCTTTTCAAATAAACATGACATTTCAAAGATGTCAATAGATGGCAGGTATTCATTTCAAAAGTCAAAATGCATCATTGAAGCATATTTGCATGCGTCATTAGGGCTAAACAGTCATTTTCATGGAGGAACCTGTATGCAAGCATAGAACTTTGCAAACTTAATGAAACAGCTCTGAAAAATCAAAAACAAATTTTTAAGTCTAGAAAGCTTTCTGAAGTCGTTTATCATCAGAATACACTTCTTTTTCAATTAAACATGACATTTCAACAATGTCAATAGATTGCAGCTATTCATTGCAAAAGTCAAAATGCATCATTGAACCATATTTGCAAGCATCTTGAGGGCTAAACAGTCATTTTCATGGAGGAACCTGTATGCAAGCATAGAACTTTGCAAACTTAATGAAACAGCTCTGAAAAATCAAAAACAAATTTTTAAGTCTAGAAAGCTTTCTGAAGTCGTTTTTAATCAGAATACACTTCGTTTTCAATTAAACATGACATTCACCAATGTCACTAGATGGCAGATATTCAATGCAAAAGTCAAAATGCATCATTAGGGCTAAACAGTCATTTTCATGGAGGAACCTGTATGCAAGCATAGAACTTTGCAAACTTAATGAAACAGCTCTGAAAAACCAAAAACAAATTTTTAAGTCATGAAATCTTTCTGAAGTCGTTTATCATCAGAATACACTTCTTTTTCAATTAAACATGACATTTCTACAATGTCAATAGATTGCAGCTATTCATTGCAAAAGTCAAAATGCATCATTGAAGCATATTTGCAAGCATCTTGAGGGCTAAACAGTCATTTTCATGGAGGAACCTGTATGCAAGCATAGAACTTTGCAAACTTAATGAAACAGCTCTGAAAGACCAAAAACAAATTTTATGTCTAGAAAGCTTTCTGAAGTCGTTTTTCATCAGAGTACACTTCCTTTTCAAATAAACATGACATTTCAAAGATGTCAATAGATGGCAGGTATTCATTTCAAAAGTCAAAATGCATCATTGAAGCATATTTGCATGCATCATTAGGGCTAAACAGTCATTTTCATGGAGGAACCTGTATGCAAGCATAGAACTTTGCAAACTTAATGAAACAGCTCTGAAAAATCAAAAACAAATTTTTAAGTCTAGAAAGCTTTCTGAAGTCGTTTATCATCAGAATACACTTCTTTTTCAATTAAACATGACATTTCAACAATGTCAATAGATTGCAGCTATTCATTGCAAAAGTCAAAATGCATCATTGAAGCATATTTGCATGCATCTTGAGGGCTAAACAGTCATTTTCATGGAGGAACCTGTATGCAAGCATAGAACTTTGCAAACTTAATGAAACAGCTCTGAAAAATCAAAAACAAATTTTTAAGTCTAGAAAGCTTTCTGAAGTCGTTTTTAATCAGAATACACTTCGTTTTCAATTAAACATGACATTCACCAATGTCACTAGATGGCAGATATTCAATGCAAAAGTCAAAATGCATCATTAGGGCTAAACAGTCATTTTCATGGAGGAACCTGTATGCAAGCATAGAACTTTGCAAACTTAATGAAACAGCTCTGAAAAACCAAAAACAAATTTTTAAGTCATGAAATCTTTCTGAAGTCGTTTATCATCAGAATACACTTCTTTTTCAATTAAACATGACATTTCTACAATGTCAATAGATTGCAGCTATTCATTGCAAAAGTCAAAATGCATCATTGAAGCATATTTGCAAGCATCTTGAGGGCTAAACAGTCATTTTCATGGAGGAACCTGTATGCAAGCATAGAACTTTGCAAACTTAATGAAACAGCTCTGAAAGACCAAAAACAAATTTTATGTCTAGAAAGCTTTCTGAAGTCGTTTTTCATCAGAGTACACTTCCTTTTCAAATAAACATGACATTTCAAAGATGTCAATAGATGGCAGGTATTCATTTCAAAAGTCAAAATGCATCATTGAAGCATATTTGCATGCGTCATTAGGGCTAAACAGTCATTTTCATGGAGGAACCTGTATGCAAGCATAGAACTTTGCAAACTTAATGAAACAGCTCTGAAAAATCAAAAACAAATTTTTAAGTCTAGAAAGCTTTCTGAAGTCGTTTATCATCAGAATACACTTCTTTTTCAATTAAACATGACATTTCAACAATGTCAATAGATTGCAGCTATTCATTGCAAAAGTCAAAATGCATCATTGAAGCATATTTGCAAGCATCTTGAGGGCTAAACAGTCATTTTCATGGAGGAACCTGTATGCAAGCATAGAACTTTGCAAACTTAATGAAACAGCTCTGAAAAATCAAAAACAAATTTTTAAGTCTAGAAAGCTTTCTGAAGTCGTTTTTAATCAGAATACACTTCGTTTTCAATTAAACATGACATTCACCAATGTCACTAGATGGCAGATATTCAATGCAAAAGTCAAAATGCATCATTAGGGCTAAACAGTCATTTTCATGGAGGAACCTGTATGCAAGCATAGAACTTTGCAAACTTAATGAAACAGCTCTGAAAAACCAAAAACAAATTTATAAGTCATGAAATCTTTCTGAAGTCGTTTATCATCAGAATACACTTCTTTTTCAATTAAACATGACATTTCTACAATGTCAATAGATTGCAGCTATTCATTGCAAAAGTCAAAATGCATCATTGAAGCATATTTGCAAGCATCTTGAGGGCTAAACAGTCATTTTCATGGAGGAACCTGTATGCAAGCATAGAACTTTGCAAACTTAATGAAACAGCTCTGAAAGACCAAAAACAAATTTTATGTCTAGAAAGCTTTCTGAAGTCGTTTTTCATCAGAGTACACTTCCTTTTCAAATAAACATGACATTTCAAAGATGTCAATAGATGGCAGGTATTCATTTCAAAAGTCAAAATGCATCATTGAAGCATATTTGCATGCATCATTAGGGCTAAACAGTCATTTTCATGGAGGAACCTGTATGCAAGCATAGAACTTTGCAAAATTAATGAAACAGCTCTGAAAAATCAAAAACAAATTTTTAAATCTAGAAAGCTTTCTGAAGTCGTTTTTAATCAGAATACACTTCGTTTTCAATTAAACATGACATTCTCCAATGTCACTAGATCGCAGATATTCAATGCAAAAGTCAAATGCATCACTGAAGCATATTTGCATGCATCATGTTTGCTAAACAATCATATTCATGGAGTAACCTGAATGTCATCAACGAACTTTGCAAACTTATTGAAACAGCTCTCAATGACCAAAAACAAATTTTAAGTCATAAAATCTTTCTGAAGTCGTTTATCATTAGAATACACTTCTTTTTCAATTAAACATGACATTTCTAAAATATCAATAGATGGCAGCTATTCATTGCAAAAGTCAAAATTCATCATTGATGCATATTTGCATGCATCTTGAGGGCTAAACAGTCATTTTCATGGAGGAACCTGTAAGCATAGAACTTTGCAAACTTAATGAAACAGCTCTGAAAGACCAAAAACAACTTTTTAAGTCTAGAAAACTTTCTGAAGTCGTTTTTAATCAGAATACACATCGTTTTCAATTAAACATGACATTCACCAATGTCACTAGATGGCAGATATTCAATGCAAAAGTCAAATGCATCAATGAAGCATATTTGCATGCATCATGCGTGCTAAACAATCATATTCATGGAGTAACCTGAATGTCATCAATGAACTTTGCAAACTTATTGAAACAGCTCTCAATGACCAAAAACAAATTTTTAAGTCATGAAATCTTTCTGAAGGCGTTTATAATCAGAATACACTTCTTTTTCAATTAAACATGACATTTCAACAATGTCAATAGATGGCAGCTATTCATTGCAAAAGTCAAAATGCATCATGAGGGCAAAACAGTCATTTTCATGGAGGAATCTGTATGTAAGCATAGAACTTTGCAAACTTAATGAAACAGCTCTCAAAGACCAAAAACAACTTTTTAAGTCAAGAAAGCTTTGTGAATTCGTTTATCATCAGAATACACTGCTTTTTCAATTAAACATGACATTGACCAATGTCACTAGATGGCAGAAATTCATTGCAAAAGTCAAATGCATCATTGAAGCATATTTGCATGCATCATGCGCGCTAAACAATCATATTCATGGAGTAACCTGAATGTCATCAACGAACTTTGCAAACTTATTGAAACAGCTCTCAGTGACCAAAAACAAATTTTTAAGTCATGAAATCTTTCTGAAGTCGTTTTTCATCAGAATACACTTCTTTTTCAATTAAACATGATATTTCACCAATGTCACTAGATTGCAGCTATTCATTGTAAAAGTCAAAATGCATCATTGAAGCATATTTGCATGCATCATTAGGGCTAAACAGACATTTTCATGGAGGAACCTGTATGCAAGCATAGAACTTTGCAAACTTAATGAAACAGCTCTGAAAGACCAAAAACAAATTTTATGTCTAGAAAGCTTTCTGAAGTCGTTTTTCATCAGAGTACACTTCCTTTTCAAATAAACATGACATTTCAAAGATGTCAATAGATGGCAGGTATTCATTTCAAAAGTCAAAATGCATCATTGAAGCATATATGCATGCATCTTGGGGGCTAAATTGTCATTTTCATGGAGGAACCTGTATGCAAGCATAGAACTTTGCAAACTTAATGAAACAGCTCTGAAAAATCAAAAACAAATTTTTAAGTCTAGAAAGCTTTCTGAAGTCGTTTTTAATCAGAATACACTTCGTTTTCAATTAAACATGACATTCACCAATGTCACTAGATGGAAGATATTCAATGCAAAAGTCAAAATGCATCATTAGGGCTAAACAGTCATTTTCATGGAGGAACCTGTATGCAAGCATAGAACTTTGCAAACTTAATGAAACAGCTCTGAAAAACCAAAAACAAATTTTTAAATCATGAAATCTTTCTGAAGTCGTTTATCATCAGAATACACTTCGTTTTCAAATAAACATGACATTCACCAATGTCACTAGATGGCAGATATTCAATGCAAAAGTCAAATGCATCATTGAAGCATATTTGCATGCATCATGCGTGCTAAACAGACATATTCATGGAGTAACATGAATGTCATCAACGAACTTTGCAAACTTATTGAAACAGCTCTCAATGAACAAAAACAGATTTTTAAGTCATGAAATCTTTCTGAAGTCGTTTTTCATCAGAATACACTTCTTTTTCAATTAAACATGACATTTCAACAATGTCAATAGATGGCAGCTATTCATTGCAAAAGTCAAAATGCATCATGAGGGCAAAACAGTCATTTTCATGGAGGAATCTGTATGTAAGCATAGAACTTTGCAAACTTAATGAAACAGCTCTGAAAGACCATAAACAACTTTTTAAATCTAGAAAGCTTTCTGAAGTCGTTTTTAATCAGAATACACTTCGTTTTCAATTAAACATGACATTCACCAATGTCACTAGATGGCAGATATTCAATGCAAAAGTCAAATGCATCACTGAAGCATATTTGCATGCATCATGAGTGCTAAACAATCATATTCATGGAGTAACCTGAATGTCATCAACGAACTTTGCAAACATATTGAAACAGCTCTCAGTGACCAAAAACAAATTTTTAAGTCATAAAATCTTTCTGAAGTCGTTTTTCATCAGAATACACTTTTTTTTCAATTAAACATGACATTTCAACAATGTCAATAGATGGCAGCTATTCATTGCAAAAGTCAAAATGCATCATTGAAGCATATATGCATGCATCTTGAGGGCTAAATTGTCATTTTCATGGAGGAACCTGTATGCAAACTTTGCAAACTTAATGAAACAGCTCTGAAAAATCAAAAACAAATTTTTAAGTCTAGAAAGCTTTCTGAAGTCGTTTTTAATCAGAATACACTTCGTTTTCAATTAAACATGACATTCACCAGTGTCACTAGATGGAAGATATTCAATGCAAAAGTCAAAATGCATCATTAGGGCTAAACAGTCATTTTCATGGAGGAACCTCTATGCAAGCATAGAACTTTGCAAACTTAATGAAACAGCTCTGAAAAACCAAAAACAAATTTTTAAGTCATGAAATCTTTCTGAAGTCGTTTATCATCAGAATACACTTCGTTTTCAAATAAACATGACATTCACCAATGTCACTAGATGGCAGATATTCAATGCAAAAGTCAAATGCATCATTGAAGCATATTTGCATGCATCATGCGTGCTAAACAGACATATTCATGGAGTAACATGAATGTCATCAACGAACTTTGCAAACTTATTGAAACAGCTCTCAATGAACAAAAACAGATTTTTAAGTCATGAAATCTTTCTGAAGTCGTTTTTCATCAGAATACACTTCTTTTTCAATTAAACATGACATTTCAACAATGTCAATAGATGGCAGCTATTCATTGCAAAAGTCAAAATGCATCATGAGGGCAAAACAGTCATTTTCATGGAGGAATCTGTATGTAAGCATAGAACTTTGCAAACTTAATGAAACAGCTCTGAAAGACCAAAAACAACTTTTTAAGTCTAGAAAGCTTTCTGAAGTCGTTTTTAATCAGAATACACTTCGTTTTCAATTAAACATGACATTCACCAATGTCACTAGATGGCAGATATTCAATGCAAAAGTCAAATGCATCAGTGAAGCATATTTGCATGCATCATGAGTGCTAAACAATCATATTCATGGAGTAACCTGAATGTCATCAACGAACTTTGCAAACTTATTGAAACAGCTCTCAGTGACCAAAAACAAATTTTTAAGTCATAAAATCTTTCTGAAGTCGTTTTTCATCAGAATACACTTTTTTTTCAATTAAACATGACATTTCAACAATGTCAATAGATGGCAGCTATTCATTGCAAAAGTCAAAATACATCATTGAAGCATATATGCATGCATCTTGAGGGCTAAATTGTCATTTTCATGGAGGAACCTGTATGCAAGCATAGAACTTTGCAAACTTAATGAAACAGCTCTGAAAAATCAAAAACAAATTTTTAAGTCTAGAACGCTTTCTGAAGTCGTTTATCATCAGAATACACTTCGTTTTCAAATAAACATGACATTCACCAATGTCACTAGATGGAAGATATTCAATGCAAAAGTCATAAATGCATCATTAGGGCTAAACAGTCATTTTCATGGAGGAACCTGTATGCAAGCATAGAACTTTGCAAACTTAATGAAACAGCTCTGAAAAACCAAAAACAAATTTTTAAGTCATGAAATCTTTCTGAAGTCGTTTATCATCAGAATACACTTCGTTTTCAAATAAACATGACATTCACCAATGTCACTAGATGGCAGATATTCAATGCAAAAGTCAAATGCATCATTGAAGCATATTTGCATGCATCATGCGTGCTAAACAGACATATTCATGGAGTAACATGAATGTCATCAACGAACTTTGCAAACTTATTGAAACAGCTCTCAATGACCAAAAACAGATTTTTAAGTCATGAAATCTTTCTGAAGTCGTTTTTCATCAGAATACACTTCTTTTACAATTAAACATGACATTTCAACAATGTCAATAGATGGCAGCTATTCATTGCAAAAGTCAAAATGCATCATGAGGGCAAAACAGTCATTTTCATGGAGGAATCTGTATGTAAGCATAGAACTTTGCAAACTTAATGAAACAGCTCTGAAAGACCATAAACAACTTTTTAAATCTAGAAAGCTTTCTGAAGTCGTTTTTAATCAGAATACACTTCGTTTTCAATTAAACATGACATTCACCAATGTCACTAGATGGCAGATATTCAATGCAAAAGTCAAATGCATCACTGAAGCATATTTGCATGCATCATGAGTGCTAAACAATCATATTCATGGAGTAACCTGAATGTCATCAACGAACTTTGCAAACATATTGAAACAGCTCTCAGTGACCAAAAACAAATTTTTAAGTCATAAAATCTTTCTGAAGTCGTTTTTCATCAGAATACACTTTTTTTCAATTAAACATGACATTTCAACAATGTCAATAGATGGCAGCTATTCATTGCAAAAGTCAAAATGCATCATTGAAGCATATATGCATGCATCTTGAGGGCTAAATTGTCATTTTCATGGAGGAACCTGTATGCAAACTTTGCAAACTTAATGAAACAGCTCTGAAAAATCAAAAACAAATTTTTAAGTCTAGAAAGCTTTCTGAAGTCGTTTTTAATCAGAATACACTTCGTTTTCAATTAAACATGACATTCACCAATGTCACTAGATGGCAGATATTCAATGCAAAAGTCAAAATGCATCATTAGGGCTAAACAGTCATTTTCATGGAGGAACCTGTATGCAAGCATAGAACTTTGCAAACTTAATGAAACAGCTCTGAAAAACCAAAAACAAATTTTTAAGTCATGAAATCTTTCTGAAGTCGTTTATCATCAGAATACACTTCTTTTTCAATTAAACATGACATTTCTACAATGTCAATAGATTGCAGCTATTCATTGCAAAAGTCAAAATGCATCATTGAAGCATATTTGCAAGCATCTTGAGGGCTAAACAGTCATTTTCATGGAGGAACCTGTATGCAAGCATAGAACTTTGCAAACTTAATGAAACAGCTCTGAAAGACCAAAAACAAATTTTATGTCTAGAAAGCTTTCTGAAGTCGTTTTTCATCAGAGTACACTTCCTTTTCAAATAAACATGACATTTCAAAGATGTCAATAGATGGCAGCTATTCATTTCAAAAGTCAAAATGCATCATTGAAGCATATTTGCATGCGTCATTAGGGCTAAACAGTCATTTTCATGGAGGAACCTGTATGCAAGCATAGAACTTTGCAAACTTAATGAAACAGCTCTGAAAAATCAAAAACAAATTTTTAAGTCTAGAAAGCTTTCTGAAGTCGTTTATCATCAGAATACACTTCTTTTTCAATTAAACATGACATTTCAACAATGTCAATAGATTGCAGCTATTCATTGCAAAAGTCAAAATGCATCATTGAAGCATATTTGCAAGCATCTTGAGGGCTAAACAGTCATTTTCATGGAGGAACCTGTATGCAAGCATAGAACTTTGCAAACTTAATGAAACAGCTCTGAAAAATCAAAAACAAATTTTTAAGTCTAGAAAGCTTTCTGAAGTCGTTTTTAATCAGAATACACTTCGTTTTCAATTAAACATGACATTCACCAATGTCACTAGATGGCAGATATTCAATGCAAAAGTCAAAATGCATCATTAGGGCTAAACAGTCATTTTCATGGAGGAACCTGTATGCAAGCATAGAACTTTGCAAACTTAATGAAACAGCTCTGAAAAACCAAAAACAAATTTATAAGTCATGAAATCTTTTATCATCAGAATACACTTCTTTTTCAATTAAACATGACATATCTACAATGTCAATAGATTGCAGCTATTCATTGCAAAAGTCAAAATGCATCATTGAAGCATATTTGCAAGCATCTTGAGGGCTAAACAGTCATTTTCATGGAGGAACCTGTATGCAAGCATAGAACTTTGCAAACTTAATGAAACAGCTCTGAAAGACCAAAAACAAATTTTATGTCTAGAAAGCTTTCTGAAGTCGTTTTTCATCAGAGTACACTTCCTTTTCAAATAAACATGACATTTCAAAGATGTCAATAGATGGCAGGTATTCATTTCAAAAGTCAAAATGCATCATTGAAGCATATTTGCATGCATCATTAGGGCTAAACAGTCATTTTCATGGAGGAACCTGTATGCAAGCATAGAACTTTGCAAAATTAATGAAACAGCTCTGAAAAATCAAAAACAAATTTTTAAATCTAGAAAGCTTTCTGAAGTCGTTTTTAATCAGAATACACTTCGTTTTCAATTAAACATGACATTCTCCAATGTCACTAGATGGCAGATATTCAATGCAAAAGTCAAATGCATCACTGAAGCATATTTGCATGCATCATGATTGCTAAACAATCATATTCATGGAGTAACCTGAATGTCATCAACGAACTTTGCAAACTTATTGAAACAGCTCTCAATGACCAAAAACAAATTTTAAGTCATAAAATCTTTCTGAAGTCGTTTATCATTAGAATACACTTCTTTTTCAATTAAACATGACATTTCTAAAATATCAATAGATGGCAGCTATTCATTGCAAAAGTCAAAATTCATCATTGATGCATATTTGCATGCATCTTGAGGGCTAAACAGTCATTTTCATGGAGGAACCTGTAAGCATAGAACTTTGCAAACTTAATGAAACAGCTCTGAAAGACCAAAAACAACTTTTTAAGTCTAGAAAACTTTCTGAAGTCGTTTTTAATCAGAATACACATTGTTTTCAATTAAACATGACATTCACCAATGTCACTAGATGGCAGATATTCAATGCAAAAGTCAAATGCATCAATGAAGCATATTTGCATGCATCATGCGTGCTAAACAATCATATTCATGGAGTAACCTGAATGTCATCAATGAACTTTGCAAACTTATTGAAACAGCTCTCAATGACCAAAAACAAATTTTTAAGTCATGAAATCTTTCTGAAGGCGTTTGTCATCAGAATACACTTCTTTTTCAATTAAACATGACATTTCAACAATGTCAATAGATGGCAGCTATTCATTGCAAAAGTCAAAATGCATCATTGAAGCATATATGCATGCATCTTGAGGGCTAAATTGTCATTTTCATGGAGGAACCTGTATGCAAACTTTGCAAACTTAATGAAACAGCTCTGAAAAATCAAAAACAAATTTTTAAGTCTAGAAAGCTTTCTGAAGTCGTTTTTAATCAGAATACACTTCGTTTTCAATTAAACATGACATTCACCAATGTCACTAGATGGCAGATATTCAATGCAAAAGTCAAAATGCATCATTAGGGCTAAACAGTCATTTTCATGGAGGAACCTGTATGCAAGCATAGAACTTTGCAAACTTAATGAAACAGCTCTGAAAAACCAAAAACAAATTTTTAAGTCATGAAATCTTTCTGAAGTCGTTTATCATCAGAATACACTTCTTTTTCAATTAAACATGACATTTCTACAATGTCAATAGATTGCAGCTATTCATTGCAAAAGTCAAAATGCATCATTGAAGCATATTTGCAAGCATCTTGAGGGCTAAACAGTCATTTTCATGGAGGAACCTGTATGCAAGCATAGAACTTTGCAAACTTAATGAAACAGCTCTGAAAGACCAAAAACAAATTTTATGTCTAGAAAGCTTTCTGAAGTCGTTTTTCATCAGAGTACACTTCCTTTTCAAATAAACATGACATTTCAAAGATGTCAATAGATGGCAGGTATTCATTTCAAAAGTCAAAATGCATCATTGAAGCATATTTGCATGCGTCATTAGGGCTAAACAGTCATTTTCATGGAGGAACCTGTATGCAAGCATAGAACTTTGCAAACTTAATGAAACAGCTCTGAAAAATCAAAAACAAATTTTTAAGTCTAGAAAGCTTTCTGAAGTCGTTTATCATCAGAATACACTTCTTTTTCAATTAAACATGACATTTCAACAATGTCAATAGATTGCAGCTATTCATTGCAAAAGTCAAAATGCATCATTGAAGCATATTTGCAAGCATCTTGAGGGCTAAACAGTCATTTTCATGGAGGAACCTGTATGCAAGCATAGAACTTTGCAAACTTAATGAAACAGCTCTGAAAAATCAAAAACAAATTTTTAAGTCTAGAAAGCTTTCTGAAGTCGTTTTTAATCAGAATACACTTCGTTTTCAATTAAACATGACATTCACCAATGTCACTAGATGGCAGATATTCAATGCAAAAGTCAAAATGCATCATTAGGGCTAAACAGTCATTTTCATGGAGGAACCTGTATGCAAGCATAGAACTTTGCAAACTTAATGAAACAGCTCTGAAAAACCAAAAACAAATTTTTAAGTCATGAAATCTTTCTGAAGTCGTTTATCATCAGAATACACTTCTTTTTCAATTAAACATGACATTTCTACAATGTCAATAGATTGCAGCTATTCATTGCAAAAGTCAAAATGCATCATTGAAGCATATTTGCAAGCATCTTGAGGGCTAAACAGTCATTTTCATGGAGGAACCTGTATGCAAGCATAGAACTTTGCAAACTTAATGAAACAGCTCTGAAAGACCAAAAACAAATTTTATGTCTAGAAAGCTTTCTGAAGTCGTTTTTCATCAGAATACACTTCCTTTTCAAATAAACATGACATTTCAAAGATGTCAATAGATGGCAGGTATTCATTTCAAAAGTCAAAATGCATCATTGAAGCATATTTGCATGCATCATTAGGGCTAAACAGTCATTTTCATGGAGGAATCTGTATGTAAGCATAGAACTTTGCAAACTTAATGAAACAGCTCTCAAAGACCAAAAACAACTTTTTAAGTCTAGAAAGCTTTCTGAAGTCGTTTATCATCAGAATACACTTCTTTTTCAATTAAACATGACATTGACCAATGTCACTAGATGGCAGAAATTCATTGCAAAAGTCAAATGCATCATTGAAGCATATTTGCATGCATCATGCGTGCTAAACAATCATATTCATGGAGTAACCTGAATGTCATCAACGAACTTTGCAAACTTATTGAAACAGCTCTCAGTGACCAAAAACAAATTTTTAAGTCATGAAATCTTTCTGAAGTCGTTTATCATCAGAATACACTTCTTTTTCAATTAAACATGACATTTCAACAATGTCAATAGATGGCAGCTATTCATTGCAAAAGTCAAATGCATCATTGAAGCATATTTGCATGCATCTTGAGGGCTAAACAGTCATTTTCATGGAGGAAACTGTAAGCATAGAACTTTGCAAACTTAATGAAACAGCTCTGAAAGACCAAAAACAACTTTTTAAGTCTAGAAAGCGTTCTGAAGTCGTTTTTAATCAGAATACACTTCGTTTTCAATTAAACATGACTTTCACCAATGTCACTAGATGGCAGATATTCAATGCAAAAGTCAAATGCATCATTGAAGCATATTTGCATGCATCATGAGTGCTAAACAATCATATTCATGGAGTAACCTGAATGTCATCAACGAACTTTGCAAACTTATTGAAACAGCTCTCAATGACCAAAAACAAATTTTTAAGTCATGAAATCTTTCTGAAGTCGTTTATCATCAGAATACACTTCTTTTTCAATTAAACATGACATTTCAACAATGTCAATAGATGGCAGCTATTCATTGCAAAAGTCAAAATGCATCATGAGGGCAAAACAGTCATTTTCATGGAGTAACCTGAATGTCATCAACGAACTTTGCAAACTTATTGAAACAGCTCTGAAAGACCAAAAACAACTTTTTAAGTCTAGAACGTTTTCTGAAGTCTTTTTTCAACAGAATACACTTCTTTTTCAATTAAACATGACATTTCAACAATGTCAATAGATGGCAGGTATTCATTGCAAAAGTCAAAATGCATCATTGAAGCATATTTGCATGCATCATGAGGGCTAAACAGTCATTTTAATGGAGGAACCTGTAAGCATAGAACTTAGCAAACTTAATGAAACAGCTCTCAAAGACCAAAAACAACTTTTTAAGTCAAGAAAGCTGTGTGAATTCGTTTATCATCAGAATACACTGCTTTTTCAATTAAACATGACATTGACCAATGTCACTAGATGGCAGATATTCATTGCAAAAGTCAAATGCATCATTGAAGCATATTTGCATGCATCATGCGTGCTAAACAATCATATTCATGGAGTAACCTGAATGTCATCAACGAACTTTGCAAACTTATTGAAACAGCTCTCAGTGACCAAAAACAACTTTTTAAGTCTAGAACGCTTTCTGAAGTCTTTTTTCAACAGAATACACTTCTTTTTCAATTAAACATGATATTTCACCAATGTCACTAGATAGCAGCTATTCATTGTAAAAGTCAAAATGCATCATTGAAGCATATTTGCATGCATCATTAGAGCTAAACAGTCATTTTCATGGAGGAACCTGTATGCAAGCATAGAACTTTGCAAACTTATTGAAATAGCTCTGAAAAACCAAAAACAAATTTTTATGTCATGAAATCATTCTGAAGTCGTTTATCATCAGAATACACTTCGTTTTCAAATAAACATGACATTCACCAATGTCACTAGATGGCAGATATTCAATGCAAAAGTCAAATGCATCATTGAAGCATATTTGCATGCATCATGCGTGCTAAACAGACATATTCATGGAGTAACATGAATGTCATCAACGAACTTTGCAAACTTATTGAAACAGCTCTCAATGACCAAAAACAAATTTTTAAGTCATGAAATCTTTCTGAAGTCGTTTTTCATCAGAATACACTTCTTTTTCAATTAAACATGACATTTCAACAATGTCAATAGATGGCAGCTATTCATTGCAAAAGTCAAAATGCATCATGAGGGCAAAACAGTCATTTTCATGGAGGAATCTGTATGTAAGCATAGAACTTTGCAAACTTAATGAAACAGCTCTGAAAGACCAAAAACAACTTTTTAAGTCTAGAACGCTTTCTGAAGTCTTCTTTCAACAGAATACACTTCTTTTTCAATTAAACATGATATTTCACCAATGTCACTAGATAGCAGCTATTCATTGCAAAAGTCAAAATGCATCATTGAAGCATATATGCATGCATCTTGGGGGCTAAATTGTCATTTTCATGGAGGAACCTGTATGCAAGCATAGAACTTTGCAAACTTAATGAAACAGCTCTGAAAAATCAAAAACAAATTTTTAAGTCTAGAAAGCTTTCTGAAGTCGTTTTTAATCAGAATACACTTCGTTTTCAATTAAACATGACATTCACCAATGTCACTAGATGGCAGATATTCAATGCAAAAGTCAAAATGCATCATTAGGGCTAAACAGTCATTTTCATGGAGGAACCTGTATGCAAGCATAGAACTTTGCAAACTTAATGAAACAGCTCTGAAAAACCAAAAACAAATTTTTAAGTCATGAAATCTTTCTGAAGTCGTTTATCATCAGAATACACTTCGTTTTCAAATAAACATGACATTCACCAATGTCACTAGATGGCAGATATTCAATGCAAAAGTCAAATGCATCATTGAAGCATATTTGCATGCATCATGCGTGCTAAACAGACATATTCATGGAGTAACATGAATGTCATCAACGAACTTTGCAAACTTATTGAAACAGCTCTCAATGACCAAAAACAGATTTTTAAGTCATGAAATCTTTCTGAAGTCGTTTTTCATCAGAATACACTTCTTTTTCAATTAAACATGACATTTCAACAATGTCAATAGATGGCAGCTATTCATTGCAAAAGTCAAAATGCATCATGAGGGCAAAACAGTCATTTTCATGGAGGAATCTGTATGTAAGCATAGAACTTTGCAAACTTAATGAAACAGCTCTGAAAGACCATAAACAACTTTTTAAATCTAGAAAGCTTTCTGAAGTCGTTTTTAATCAGAATACACTTCGTTTTCAATTAAACATGACATTCACCAATGTCACTAGATGGCAGATATTCAATGCAAAAGTCAAATGCATCACTGAAGCATATTTGCATGCATCATGAGTGCTAAACAATCATATTCATGGAGTAACCTGAATGTCATCAACGAACTTTGCAAACATATTGAAACAGCTCTCAGTGACCAAAAACAAATTTTTAAGTCATAAAATCTTTCTGAAGTCGTTTTTCATCAGAATACACTTTTTTTTCAATTAAACATGACATTTCAACAATGTCAATAGATGGCAGCTATTCATTGCAAATGTCAAAATGCATCATTGAAGCATATATGCATGCATCTTGAGGGCTAAATTGTCATTTTCATGGAGGAACCTGTATGCAAACTTTGCAAACTTAATGAAACAGCTCTGAAAAATCAAAAACAAATTTTTAAGTCTAGAAAGCTTTCTGAAGTCGTTTTTAATCAGAATACACTTCGTTTTCAATTAAACATGACATTCACCAATGTCACTAGATGGCAGATATTCAATGCAAAAGTCAAAATGCATCATTAGGGCTAAACAGTCATTTTCATGGAGGAACCTGTATGCAAGCATAGAACTTTGCAAACTTAATGAAACAGCTCTGAAAAACCAAAAACAAATTTTTAAGTCATGAAATCTTTCTGAAGTCGTTTATCATCAGAATACACTTCTTTTTCAATTAAACATGACATTTCTACAATGTCAATAGATTGCAGCTATTCATTGCAAAAGTCAAAATGCATCATTGAAGCATATTTGCAAGCATCTTGAGGGCTAAACAGTCATTTTCATGGAGGAACCTGTATGCAAGCATAGAACTTTGCAAACTTAATGAAACAGCTCTGAAAGACCAAAAACAAATTTTATGTCTAGAAAGCTTTCTGAAGTCGTTTTTCATCAGAGTACACTTCCTTTTCAAATAAACATGACATTTCAAAGATGTCAATAGATGGCAGGTATTCATTTCAAAAGTCAAAATGCATCATTGAAGCATATTTGCATGCGTCATTAGGGCTAAACAGTCATTTTCATGGAGGAACCTGTATGCAAGCATAGAACTTTGCAAACTTAATGAAACAGCTCTGAAAAATCAAAAACAAATTTTTAAGTCTAGAAAGCTTTCTGAAGTCGTTTATCATCAGAATACACTTCTTTTTCAATTAAACATGACATTTCAACAATGTCAATAGATTGCAGCTATTCATTGCAAAAGTCAAAATGCATCATTGAAGCATATTTGCAAGCATCTTGAGGGCTAAACAGTCATTTTCATGGAGGAACCTGTATGCAAGCATAGAACTTTGCAAACTTAATGAAACAGCTCTGAAAAATCAAAAACAAATTTTTAAGTCTAGAAAGCTTTCTGAAGTCGTTTTTAATCAGAATACACTTCGTTTTCAATTAAACATGACATTCACCAATGTCACTAGATGGCAGATATTCAATGCAAAAGTCAAAATGCATCATTAGGGCTAAACAGTCATTTTCATGGAGGAACCTGTATGCAAGCATAGAACTTTGCAAACTTAATGAAACAGCTCTGAAAAATCAAAAACAAATTTTTAAGTCTAGAAAGCTTTCTGAAGTCGTTTTTAATCAGAATACACTTCGTTTTCAATTAAACATGACATTCACCAATGTCACTAGATGGCAGATATTCAATGCAAAAGTCAAAATGCATCATTAGGGCTAAACAGTCATTTTCATGGAGGAACCTGTATGCAAGCATAGAACTTTGCAAACTTAATGAAACAGCTCTGAAAAACCAAAAACAAATTTTTAAGTCATGAAATCTTTCTGAAGTCGTTTATCATCAGAATACACTTCTTTTTCAATTAAACATGACATTTCTACTATGTCAATAGATTGCAGCTATTCATTGCAAAAGTCAAAATGCATCATTGAAGCATATTTGCAAGCATCTTGAGGGCTAAACAGTCATTTTCATGGAGGAACCTGTATGCAAGCATAGAACTTTGCAAACTTAATGAAACAGCTCTGAAAGACCAAAAACAAATTTTATGTCTAGAAAGCTTTCTGAAGTCGTTTTTCATCAGAGTACACTTCCTTTTCAAATAAACATGACATTTCACAAGATGTCAATAGATGGCAGGTATTCATTTCAAAAGTCAAAATGCATCATTGAAGCATATTTGCATGCGTCATTAGGGCTAAACAGTCATTTTCATGGAGGAACCTGTATGCAAGCATAGAACTTTGCAAACTTAATGAAACAGCTCTGAAAAATCAAAAACAAATTTTTAAGTCTAGAAAGCTTTCTGAAGTCGTTTATCATCAGAATACACTTCTTTTTCAATTAAACATGACATTTCAACAATGTCAATAGATTGCAGCTATTCATTGCAAAAGTCAAAATGCATCATTGAAGCATATTTGCAAGCATCTTGAGGGCTAAACAGTCATTTTCATGGAGGAACCTGTATGCAAGCATAGAACTTTGCAAACTTAATGAAACAGCTCTGAAAAATCAAAAACAAATTTTTAAGTCTAGAAAGCTTTCTGAAGTCGTTTTTAATCAGAATACACTTCGTTTTCAATTAAACATGACATTCACCAATGTCACTAGATGGCAGATATTCAATGCAAAAGTCAAAATGCATCATTAGGGCTAAACAGTCATTTTCATGGAGGAACCTGTATGCAAGCATAGAACTTTGCAAACTTAATGAAACAGCTCTGAAAAACCAAAAACAAATTTTTAAGTCATGAAATCTTTCTGAAGTCGTTTATCATCAGAATACACTTCTTTTTCAATTAAACATGACATTTCTACAATGTCAATAGATTGCAGCTATTCATTGCAAAAGTCAAAATGCATCATTGAAGCATATTTGCAAGCATCTTGAGGGCTAAACAGTCATTTTCATGGAGGAACCTGTATGCAAGCATAGAACTTTGCAAACTTAATGAAACAGCTCTGAAAGACCAAAAACAAATTTTATGTCTAGAAAGCTTTCTGAAGTCGTTTTTCATCAGAGTACACTTCCTTTTCAAATAAACATGACATTTCAAAGATGTCAATAGATGGCAGGTATTCATTTCAAAAGTCAAAATGCATCATTGAAGCATATTTGCATGCGTCATTAGGGCTAAACAGTCATTTTCATGGAGGAACCTGTATGCAAGCATAGAACTTTGCAAACTTAATGAAACAGCTCTGAAAAATCAAAAACAAATTTTTAAGTCTAGAAAGCTTTCTGAAGTCGTTTATCATCAGAATACACTTCTTTTTCAATTAAACATGACATTTCAACAATGTCAATAGATTGCAGCTATTCATTGCAAAAGTCAAAATGCATCATTGAAGCATATTTGCAAGCATCTTGAGGGCTAAACAGTCATTTTCATGGAGGAACCTGTATGCAAGCATAGAACTTTGCAAACTTAATGAAACAGCTCTGAAAAATCAAAAACAAATTTTTAAGTCTAGAAAGCTTTCTGAAGTCGTTTTTAATCAGAATACACTTCGTTTTCAATTAAACATGACATTCACCAATGTCACTAGATGGCAGATATTCAATGCAAAAGTCAAAATGCATCATTAGGGCTAAACAGTCATTTTCATGGAGGAACCTGTATGCAAGCATAGAACTTTGCAAACTTAATGAAACAGCTCTGAAAAACCAAAAACAAATTTATAAGTCATGAAATCTTTCTGAAGTCGTTTATCATCAGAATACACTTCTTTTTCAATTAAACATGACATTTCTACAATGTCAATAGATTGCAGCTATTCATTGCAAAAGTCAAAATGCATCATTGAAGCATATTTGCAAGCATCTTGAGGGCTAAACAGTCATTTTCATGGAGGAACCTGTATGCAAGCATAGAACTTTGCAAACTTAATGAAACAGCTCTGAAAGACCAAAAACAAATTTTATGTCTAGAAAGCTTTCTGAAGTCGTTTTTCATCAGAGTACACTTCCTTTTCAAATAAACATGACATTTCAAAGATGTCAATAGATGGCAGGTATTCATTTCAAAAGTCAAAATGCATCATTGAAGCATATTTGCATGCATCATTAGGGCTAAACAGTCATTTTCATGGAGGAACCTGTATGCAAGCATAGAACTTTGCAAAATTAATGAAACAGCTCTGAAAAATCAAAAACAAATTTTTAAATCTAGAAAGCTTTCTGAAGTCGTTTTTAATCAGAATACACTTCGTTTTCAATTAAACATGACATTCTCCAATGTCACTAGATGGCAGATATTCAATGCAAAAGTCAAATGCATCACTGAAGCATATTTGCATGCATCATGATTGCTAAACAATCATATTCATGGAGTAACCTGAATGTCATCAACGAACTTTGCAAACTTATTGAAACAGCTCTCAATGACCAAAAACAAATTTTAAGTCATAAAATCTTTCTGAAGTCGTTTATCATTAGAATACACTTCTTTTTCAATTAAACATGACATTTCTAAAATATCAATAGATGGCAGCTATTCATTGCAAAAGTCAAAATTCATCATTGATGCATATTTGCATGCATCTTGAGGGCTAAACAGTCATTTTCATGGAGGAACCTGTAAGCATAGAACTTTGCAAACTTAATGAAACAGCTCTGAAAGACCAAAAACAACTTTTTAAGTCTAGAAAACTTTCTGAAGTCGTTTTTAATCAGAATACACATCGTTTTCAATTAAACATGACATTCACCAATGTCACTAGATGGCAGATATTCAATGCAAAAGTCAAATGCATCAATGAAGCATATTTGCATGCATCATGCGTGCTAAACAATCATATTCATGGAGTAACCTGAATGTCATCAATGAACTTTGCAAACTTATTGAAACAGCTCTCAATGACCAAAAACAAATTTTTAAGTCATGAAATCTTTCTGAAGGCGTTTATCATCAGAATACACTTCTTTTTCAATTAAACATGACATTTCAACAATGTCAATAGATGGCAGCTATTCATTGCAAAAGTCAAAATGCATCATGAGGGCAAAACAGTCATTTTCATGGAGGAATCTGTATGTAAGCATAGAACTTTGCAAACTTAATGAAACAGCTCTCAAAGACCAAAAACAACTTTTTAAGTCAAGAAAGCTTTGTGAATTCGTTTATCATCAGAATACACTGCTTTTTCAATTAAACATGACATTGACCAATGTCACTAGATGGCAGAAATTCATTGCAAAAGTCAAATGCATCATTGAAGCATATTTGCATGCATCATTAGGGCTAAACAGACATTTTCATGGAGGAACCTGTATGCAAGCATAGAACTTTGCAAACTTAATGAAACAGCTCTGAAAAATCAAAAACAAATTTTTAAGTCTAGAAAGCTTTCTGAAGTCGTTTTTAATCAGAATACACTTCGTTTTCAATTAAACATGACATTCACCAATGTCACTAGATGGAAGATATTCAATGCAAAAGTCAAAATGCATCATTAGGGCTAAACAGTCATTTTCATGGAGGAACCTGTATGCAAGCATAGAACTTTGCAAACTTAATGAAACAGCTCTGAAAAACCAAAAACAAATTTTTAAGTCATGAAATCTTTCTGAAGTCGTTTATCATCAGAATACACTTCGTTTTCAAATAAACATGACATTCACCAATGTCACTAGATGGCAGATATTCAATGCAAAAGTCAAATGCATCATTGAAGCATATTTGCATGCATCATGCGTGCTAAACAGACATATTCATGGAGTAACATGAATGTCATCAACGAACTTTGCAAACTTATTGAAACAGCTCTCAATGACCAAAAACAGATTTTTAAGTCATGAAATCTTTCTGAAGTCGTTTTTCATCAGAATACACTTCTTTTTCAATTAAACATGACATTTCAACAATGTCAATAGATGGCAGCTATTCATTGCAAAAGTCAAAATGCATCATGAGGGCAAAACAGTCATTTTCATGGAGGAATCTGTATGTAAGCATAGAACTTTGCAAACTTAATGAAACAGCTCTGAAAGACCATAAACAACTTTTTAAATCTAGAAAGCTTTCTGAAGTCGTTTTTAATCAGAATACACTTCGTTTTCAATTAAACATGACATTCACCAATGTCACTAGATGGCAGATATTCAATGCAAAAGTCAAATGCATCACTGAAGCATATTTGCATGCATCATGAGTGCTAAACAATCATATTCATGGAGTAACCTGAATGTCATCAACGAACTTTGCAAACATATTGAAACAGCTCTCAGTGACCAAAAACAAATTTTTAAGTCATAAAATCTTTCTGAAGTCGTTTTTCATCAGAATACACTTTTTTTTCAATTAAACATGACATTTCAACAATGTCAATAGATGGCAGCTATTCATTGTAAAAGTCAAAATGCATCATTGAAGCATATATGCATGCATCTTGAGGGCTAAATTGTCATTTTCATGGAGGAACCTGTATGCAAACTTTGCAAACTTAATGAAACAGCTCTGAAAAATCAAAAACAAATTTTTAAGTCTAGAAAGCTTTCTGAAGTCGTTTTTAATCAGAATACACTTCGTTTTCAATTAAACATGACATTCACCAATGTCACTAGATGGCAGATATTCAATGCAAAAGTCAAAATGCATCATTAGGGCTAAACAGTCATTTTCATGGAGGAACCTGTATGCAAGCATAGAACTTTGCAAACTTAATGAAACAGCTCTGAAAAACCAAAAACAAATTTTTAAGTCATGAAATCTTTCTGAAGTCGTTTATCATCAGAATACACTTCTTTTTCAATTAAACATGACATTTCTACAATGTCAATAGATTGCAGCTATTCATTGCAAAAGTCAAAATGCATCATTGAAGCATATTTGCAAGCATCTTGAGGGCTAAACAGTCATTTTCATGGAGGAACCTGTATGCAAGCATAGAACTTTGCAAACTTAATGAAACAGCTCTGAAAGACCAAAAACAAATTTTATGTCTAGAAAGCTTTCTGAAGTCGTTTTTCATCAGAGTACACTTCCTTTTCAAATAAACATGACATTTCAAAGATGTCAATAGATGGCAGGTATTCATTTCAAAAGTCAAAATGCATCATTGAAGCATATTTGCATGCGTCATTAGGGCTAAACAGTCATTTTCATGGAGGAACCTGTATGCAAGCATAGAACTTTGCAAACTTAATGAAACAGCTCTGAAAAATCAAAAACAAATTTTTAAGTCTAGAAAGCTTTCTGAAGTCGTTTATCATCAGAATACACTTCTTTTTCAATTAAACATGACATTTCAACAATGTCAATAGATTGCAGCTATTCATTGCAAAAGTCAAAATGCATCATTGAAGCATATTTGCAAGCATCTTGAGGGCTAAACAGTCATTTTCATGGAGGAACCTGTATGCAAGCATAGAACTTTGCAAACTTAATGAAACAGCTCTGAAAAATCAAAAACAAATTTTTAAGTCTAGAAAGCTTTCTGAAGTCGTTTTTAATCAGAATACACTTCGTTTTCAATTAAACATGACATTCACCAATGTCACTAGATGGCAGATATTCAATGCAAAAGTCAAAATGCATCATTAGGGCTAAACAGTCATTTTCATGGAGGAACCTGTATGCAAGCATAGAACTTTGCAAACTTAATGAAACAGCTCTGAAAAACCAAAAACAAATTTATAAGTCATGAAATCTTTCTGAAGTCGTTTATCATCAGAATACACTTCTTTTTCAATTAAACATGACATATCTACAATGTCAATAGATTGCAGCTATTCATTGCAAAAGTCAAAATGCATCATTGAAGCATATTTGCAAGCATCTTGAGGGCTAAACAGTCATTTTCATGGAGGAACCTGTATGCAAGCATAGAACTTTGCAAACTTAATGAAACAGCTCTGAAAGACCAAAAACAAATTTTATGTCTAGAAAGCTTTCTGAAGTCGTTTTTCATCAGAGTACACTTCCTTTTCAAATAAACATGACATTTCAAAGATGTCAATAGATGGCAGGTATTCATTTCAAAAGTCAAAATGCATCATTGAAGCATATTTGCATGCATCATTAGGGCTAAACAGTCATTTTCATGGAGGAACCTGTATGCAAGCATAGAACTTTGCAAAATTAATGAAACAGCTCTGAAAAATCAAAAACAAATTTTTAAATCTAGAAAGCTTTCTGAAGTCGTTTTTAATCAGAATACACTTCGTTTTCAATTAAACATGACATTCTCCAATGTCACTAGATGGCAGATATTCAATGCAAAAGTCAAATGCATCACTGAAGCATATTTGCATGCATCATGATTGCTAAACAATCATATTCATGGAGTAACCTGAATGTCATCAACGAACTTTGCAAACTTATTGAAACAGCTCTCAATGACCAAAAACAAATTTTAAGTCATAAAATCTTTCTGAAGTCGTTTATCATTAGAATACACTTCTTTTTCAATTAAACATGACATTTCTAAAATATCAATAGATGGCAGCTATTCATTGCAAAAGTCAAAATTCATCATTGATGCATATTTGCATGCATCTTGAGGGCTAAACAGTCATTTTCATGGAGGAACCTGTAAGCATAGAACTTTGCAAACTTAATGAAACAGCTCTGAAAGACCAAAAACAACTTTTTAAGTCTAGAAAACTTTCTGAAGTCGTTTTTAATCAGAATACACATCGTTTTCAATTAAACATGACATTCACCAATGTCACTAGATGGCAGATATTCAATGCAAAAGTCAAATGCATCAATGAAGCATATTTGCATGCATCATGCGTGCTAAACAATCATATTCATGGAGTAACCTGAATGTCATCAATGAACTTTGCAAACTTATTGAAACAGCTCTCAATGACCAAAAACAAATTTTTAAGTCATGAAATCTTTCTGAAGGCGTTTATCATCAGAATACACTTCTTTTTCAATTAAACATGACATTTCAACAATGTCAATAGATGGCAGCTATTCATTGCAAAAGTCAAAATGCATCATTGAAGCATATATGCATGCATCTTGAGGGCTAAATTGTCATTTTCATGGAGGAACCTGTATGCAAACTTTGCAAACTTAATGAAACAGCTCTGAAAAATCAAAAACAAATTTTTAAGTCTTGAAAGCTTTCTGAAGTCGTTTTTAATCAGAATACACTTCGTTTTCAATTAAACATGACATTCACCAATGTCACTAGATGGCAGATATTCAATGCAAAAGTCAAAATGCATCATTAGGGCTAAACAGTCATTTTCATGGAGGAACCTGTATGCAAGCATAGAACTTTGCAAACTTAATGAAACAGCTCTGAAAAACCAAAAACAAATTTTTAAGTCATGAAATCTTTCTGAAGTCGTTTATCATCAGAATACACTTCTTTTTCAATTAAACATGACATTTCTACAATGTCAATAGATTGCAGCTATTCATTGCAAAAGTCAAAATGCATCATTGAAGCATATTTGCAAGCATCTTGAGGGCTAAACAGTCATTTTCATGGAGGAACCTGTATGCAAGCATAGAACTTTGCAAACTTAATGAAACAGCTCTGAAAGACCAAAAACAAATTTTATGTCTAGAAAGCTTTCTGAAGTCGTTTTTCATCAGAGTACACTTCCTTTTCAAATAAACATGACATTTCAAAGATGTCAATAGATGGCAGGTATTCATTTCAAAAGTCAAAATGCATCATTGAAGCATATTTGCATGCGTCATTAGGGCTAAACAGTCATTTTCATGGAGGAACCTGTATGCAAGCATAGAACTTTGCAAACTTAATGAAACAGCTCTGAAAAATCAAAAACAAATTTTTAAGTCTAGAAAGCTTTCTGAAGTCGTTTTTAATCAGAATACACTTCGTTTTCAATTAAACATGACATTCACCAATGTCACTAGATGGCAGATATTCAATGCAAAAGTCAAAATGCATCATTAGGGCTAAACAGTCATTTTCATGGAGGAACCTGTATGCCTGCATAGAACTTTGCAAACTTAATGAAACAGCTCTGAAAAACCAAAAACAAATTTATAAGTCATGAAATCTTTCTGAAGTCGTTTATCATCAGAATACACTTCTTTTTCAATTAAACATGACATTTCTACAATGTCAATAGATTGCAGCTATTCATTGCAAAAGTCAAAATGCATCATTGAAGCATATTTGCAAGCATCTTGAGGGCTAAACAGTCATTTTCATGGAGGAACCTGTATGCAAGCATAGAACTTTGCAAACTTAATGAAACAGCTCTGAAAGACCAAAAACAAATTTTATGTCTAGAAAGCTTTCTGAAGTCGTTTTTCATCAGAGTACACTTCCTTTTCAAATAAACATGACATTTCAAAGATGTCAATAGATGGCAGGTATTCATTTCAAAAGTCAAAATGCATCATTGAAGCATATTTGCATGCATCATTAGGGCTAAACAGTCATTTTCATGGAGGAACCTGTATGCAAGCATAGAACTTTGCAAAATTAATGAAACAGCTCTGAAAAACCAAAAACAAATTTTTAAATCTAGAAAGCTTTCTGAAGTCGTTTTTAATCAGAATACACTTCGTTTTCAATTAAACATGACATTCTCCAATGTCACTAGATGGCAGATATTCAATGCAAAAGTCAAATGCATCACTGAAGCATATTTGCATGCATCATGATTGCTAAACAATCATATTCATGGAGTAACCTGAATGTCATCAACGAACTTTGCAAACTTATTGAAACAGCTCTCAATGACCAAAAACAAATTTTAAGTCATAAAATCTTTCTGAAGTCGTTTATCATTAGAATACACTTCTTTTTCAATTAAACATGACATTTCTAACAATATCAATAGATGGCAGCTATTCATTGCAAAAGTCAAAATTCATCATTGATGCATATTTGCATGCATCTTGAGGGCTAAACAGTCATTTTCATGGAGGAACCTGTAAGCATAGAACTTTGCAAACTTAATGAAACAGCTCTGAAAGACCAAAAACAACTTTTTAAGTCTAGAAAACTTTCTGAAGTCGTTTTTAATCAGAATACACATCGTTTTCAATTAAACATGACATTCACCAATGTCACTAGATGGCAGATATTCAATGCAAAAGTCAAATGCATCAATGAAGCATATTTGCATGCATCATGCGTGCTAAACAATCATATTCATGGAGTAACCTGAATGTCATCAATGAACTTTGCAAACTTATTGAAACAGCTCTCAATGACCAAAAACAAATTTTTAAGTCATGAAATCTTTCTGAAGGCGTTTATCATCAGAATACACTTCTTTTTCAATTAAACATGACATTTCAACAATGTCAATAGATGGCAGCTATTCATTGCAAAAGTCAAAATGCATCATGAGGGCAAAACAGTCATTTTCATGGAGGAACCTGTATGCAAGCATAGAACTTTGCAAACTTAATGAAACAGCTCTGAAAAATCAAAAACAAATTTTTAAATCTAGAAAGCTTTCTGAAGTCGTTTTTAATCAGAATACACTTCGTTTTCAATTAAACATGACATTCACCAATGTCACTAGATGGCAGATATTCAATGCAAAAGTCAAAATGCATCATTAGGGCTAAACAGTCATTTTCATGGAGGAACCTGTATGCAAGCATAGAACTTTGCAAACTTAATGAAACAGCTCTGAAAGACCAAAAACAAATTTTATGTGTAGAAAGCTTTCTGAAGTCGTTTTTCATCAGAGTACACTTCCTTTTCAAATAAACATGACTTTTCAAAGATGTCAATAGATGGCAGGTATTCATTTCAAAAGTCAAAATGCATCATTGAAGCATATTTGCATGCATCATTAGGGCTAAATAGTCATTTTCATGGAGGAACCTTTATGCAAGCATAGAACTTTGCAAACTTAATGAAACAGCTCTGAAAAATCAAAAACAAACATGACATTCACCAATGTCACTAGATGGCAGATATTCAATGCAAAAGTCAAAATGCATCATTAGGGCTAAACAGTCATTTTCATGGAGGAACCTGTATGCAAGCATAGAACTTTGCAAACTTAATGAAACAGCTCTGAAAAACCAAAAACAAATTTTTAAGTCATGAAATCTTTCTGAAGTCGTTTATCATCAGAATACACTTCTTACACTTCTTTTTCAATTAAACATGACATTTCTACAATGTCAATAGATTGCAGCTATTCATTGCAAAAGTCAAAATGCATAATTGAAGCATATTTGCAAGCATCTTGAGGGCTAAACAGTCATTTTATTGGAGGAACCTGTATGCAAGCATAGAACTTTGCAAACTTAATGAAACAGCTCTGAAAGACCAAAAACGAATTTTATGTCTAGAAAGCTTTCTGAAGTCGTTTTTCATCAGAGTACACTTCCTTTTCAAATAAACATGACATTTCAAAGATGTCAATAGATGGCAGGTATTCATTTCAAAAGTCAAAATGCATCATTGAAGCATATTTGCATGCATCATTAGGGCTAAACAGTCATTTTCATGGAGGAACCTGTATACAAGCATAGAACTTTGCAAACTTAATGAAACAGCTCTGAAAAATCAAAAACAAATTTTTAAGTCTAGAAAGCTTTCTGAAGTCTTTTTTAATCAGAATACACTTCGTTTTCAATTAAACATGACATTCACCAATGTCACTAGATGGCAGATATTCAATGTAAAAGTCAAATGTATCATTGAAGCATATTTGCATGCATCATTAGGGCTAAAAAGTCATTTTCATGGAGGAACCTGTATGCAAGCATAGAACTTTGCAAACTTAATGAAACAGCTCTGAAAAATCAAAAACAACTTTTTAAGTCTAGAATGCTTTCTGAAGTCTTTTTTCAACAGAATACACTTCTTTTTCAATTAAACATGATATTTCACCAATGTCACTAGATAGCAGCTATTCATTGTAAAAGTCAAAATGCATCATTGAAGCATATTTGCATGCATCATGAGGGCTAAACAGTCATTTTAATGGAGGAACCTGTAAGCATAGAACTTTGCAAACTTAATGAAACAGCTCTCAATGACCAAAAACAACTTTTTAAGTCAAGAAAGCTTTATGAATTCGTTTATCATCAGAATACAATGCTTTTTCAATTAAACATGACATTGACCAATGTCACTAGATGGCAGATATTCAATGCAAAAGTCAAATGCATCATTGAAGCATATTTGCATGCATCATGAGGGCTAAACAGTCATTTTAATGGAGGAACCTGTAAGCATAGAACTTTGCAAACTTAATGAAACAGCTCTCAAAGACCAAAAACAACTTTTTAAGTCAAGAAAGCTTTATGAATTCGTTTATCATCAGAATACACTTCTTTTTCAATTAAACATGACATTTCAACAATGTCAATAGATGGCAGCTATTCATTGCAAAAGTCAAAATGCATCATTGAAGCATATTTGCATGCATCTTGAGGGCTAAACAGTCATTTTCATGGAGGAAACTGTATGCAAGCATAGAACTTTGCAAACTTAATGAAACAGCACTGAAAGACCAAAAACAAATTTTATGTCTAGAAGGCTTTCTGAAGTCGTTTTTCATCAGAGTACACTTCCTTTTCAAATAAACATGACATTTCAAAGATGGCAGGTATTCATTTCAAAAGTCAAAATGCATCATTGAAGCATATTTGCATGCATGGGCTAAACAGTCATTTTCATGGAGGAAACTGTATGTAAGCATAGAACTTTGCAAACTTAATGAAACAGCTCTGAAAGACCAAAAACAACTTTTTAAGTCTAGAAAGCGTTCTGAAGTCGTTTTTAATCAGAATACACTTCGTTTTCAATTAAACATGACTTTCACCAATGTCACTAGATGGCAGATATTCAATGCAAAAGTCAAATGCATCATTGAAGCATATTTGCATGCATCATGAGTGCTAAACAATCATATTCATGGAGTAACCTGAATGTCATCAACGAACTTTGCAAACTTATTGAAACAGCTCTCAATGACCAAAAACAAATTTTTAAGTCATGAAATCTTTCTGAAGTCGTTTATCATCAGAATACACTTCTTTTTCAATTAAACATGACATATCAACAATGTCAATAGATGGCAGCTATTCATTGCAAAAGTCAAAATGCATCATGAGGGCAAAACAGTCATTTTCATGGAGTAACCTGAATGTCATCAACGAACTTTGCAAACTTATTGAAACAGCTCTCAATGACCAAAAACAAATTTTTAAGTCATGAAATCTTTCTGAAGTCGTTTATCATCAGAATACACTTCTTTTTCAATTAAACATGATATTTCACCAATGTCACTAGATAGCAGCTATTCATTGTAAAAGTCAAAATGCATCATTGAAGCATATTTGCATGCATCATGAGGGCTAAACAGTCATTTTAATGGAGGAACCTGTAAGCATAGAACTTTGCAAACTTAATGAAACAGCTCTCAATGACCAAAAACAACTTTTTAAGATCAAGAAAGCTTTATGAATTCGTTTATCATCAGAATACAATGCTTTTTCAATTAAACATGACATTGACCAATGTCACTAGATGGCAGATATTCAATGCAAAAGTCAAATGCATCATTGAAGCATATTTGCATGCATCATGAGGGCTAAACAGTCATTTTAATGGAGGAACCTGTAAGCATAGAACTTTGCAAACTTAATGAAACAGCTCTCAAAGACCAAAAACAACTTTTTAAGTCAAGAAAGCTTTATGAATTCGTTTATCATCAGAATACACTTCTTTTTCAATTAAACATGACATTTCAACAATGTCAATAGATGGCAGCTATTCATTGCAAAAGTCAAAATGCAACATTGAAGCATATTTGCATGCATCTTGAGGGCTAAACAGTCATTTTCATGGAGGAAACTGTATGCAAGCATAGAACTTTGCAAACTTAATGAAACAGCACTGAAAGACCAAAAACAAATTTTATGTCTAGAAAGCTTTCTGAAGTCGTTTTTCATCAGAGTACACTTCCTTTTCAAATAAACATGACATTTCAAAGATGTCAATAGATGGCAGGTATTCATTTCAAAAGTCAAAATGCATCATTGAAGCATATTTGCATGCATGGGCTAAACAGTCATTTTCATGGAGGAAACTGTATGTAAGCATAGAACTTTGCAAACTTAATGAAACAGCTCTGAAAGACCAAAAACAACTTTTTAAGTCTAGAAAGCGTTCTGAAGTCGTTTTTAATCAGAATACACTTCGTTTTCAATTAAACATGACTTTCACCAATGTCACTAGATGGCAGATATTCAATGCAAAAGTCAAATGCATCATTGAAGCATATTTGCATGCATCATGAGTGCTAAACAATCATATTCATGGAGTAACCTGAATGTCATCAACGAACTTTGCAAACTTATTGAAACAGCTCTCAATGACCAAAAACAAATTTTTAAGTCATGAAATCTTTCTGAAGTCGTTTATCATCAGAATACACTTCTTTTTCAATTAAACATGACATTTCAACAATGTCAATAGATGGCAGCTATTCATTGCAAAAGTCAAAATGCATCATGAGGGCAAAACAGTCATTTACATGGAGTAACCTGAATGTCATCAACGAACTTTGCAAACTTATTGAAACAGCTCTCAATGACCAAAAACAAATTTTTAAGTCATGAAATCTTTCTGAAGTCGTTTATCATCAGAATACACTTCTTTTTCAATTAAACATGATATTTCACCAATGTCATTAGATAGCAGCTATTCATTGCAAAAGTCAAAATGCATCATTGAAGCATATTTGCATGCATCATGAGGGCTAAACAGTCATTTTAATGGAGGAACCTGTAAGCATAGAACTTTGCAAACTTAATGAAACAGCTCTCAAAGACCAAAAACAACTTTTTAAGTCAAGAAAGCTTTGTGAATTCGTTTATCATCAGAATACACTGCTTTTTCAATTAAACATGACATTGACCAATGTCACTAGATGGCAGACATTCAATGCAAAAGTCAAATGCATCATTGAAGTATATTTGCATGCATCATGCGTGCTAAACAATCATATTCATGGAGTAACCTGAATGTCATCAACGAACTTTGCAAACTTATTGAAACAGCTCTCAGTGACCAAAAACAAATTTTTAAGTCATGAAATCTTTCTGAAGTCGTTTTTCATCAGAATACACTTCTTTTTCAATTAAACATGACATTTCTACAATGTCACTAGATAGCAGCTATTCATTGCAAAAGTCAAAATGCATCATTGAAGCATATTTGCATGCATCATGAGGGCTAAACAGTCGTTTTAATGGAGGAACCTGTAAGCATAGAACTTTGCAAACTTAATGAAACAGCTCTCAAAGACCAAAAACAACTTTTTAAGTCAAGAAAGCTTTGTGAATTCGTTTCTCATCAGAATACACTGCTTTTTCAATTAAACTTGACATTTCAACAATGTCACTAGATAGCAGCTATTCATTGCAAAAGTCAAAATGCATCATTGAAGCATATTTGCATGCATCATTAGGGCTAAACAGTCATTTTCATGGAGGAACCTGTATGCAAGCATAGAACTTTGCAAACTTAATGAAACGGCTCTGAAAAATCAAAAACAAATTTTTAAGTCTAGAAAGCTTTCTGAAGTCGTTTTTAATCAGAATACACTTCGTTTTCAAATAAACATGACATTCACCAATGTCACTAGATGGCAGATATTCAATGCAAAAGTCAAATGCATCATTGAAGCATATTTGCATGCATCATGCGTGCTAAACAGACATATTCATGGAGTAACATGAATGTCATCAACGAACATTGCAAACTTATTGAAACAGCTCTCAATGACCAAAAACAAATTTTTAAGTCATGAAATCTTTCTGAAGTCGTTTTTCATCAGAATACACTTCTTTTTCAATTAAACATGACATTTCAACAATGTCAATAGATGGCAGGTATTCATTTAAAAAGTCAAAATGCATCATTGAAGCATATTTGCATGCATCATGAGGGCTAAACAGTCATTTTCATGGAGGAACCTGTATGTAAGCATAGAACTTTGCGAACTTAATGAAACAGCTCTCAAAGACCAAAAACAACTTTTTAAGTCTAGAACGCTTTCTGAAGTCTTTTTTCAACAGAATACACTTCTTTTTCAATTAAACATGATATTTCACCAATGTCACTAGATGGCAGCTATTCATTGCAAAAGTCAAAATGCATCATTGAAGCATATTTGTATGCATCATTAGGGCTAAACAGTCATTTTCATGGAGGAACCTGTATGCAAGCATAGAACTTTGCAAACTTAATGAAACAGCTCTGAAAAATCAAAAACAAATTTTTAAATCTAGAAAGCTTTCTGAAGTCGTTTTTAATCAGAATACACTTCGTTTTCAATTAAACATGACATTCACCAATGTCACTAGATGGCAGATATTCAATGCAAAAGTCAAAATGCATCATTAGGGCTAAACAGTCATTTTCATGGAGGAACCTGTATGCAAGCATAGAACTTTGCAAACTTAATGAAACAGCTCTGAAAGACCAAAAACAAATTTTATGTGTAGAAAGCTTTCTGAAGTCGTTTTTCATCAGAGTACACTTCCTTTTCAAATAAACATGACTTTTCAAAGATGTCAATAGATGGCAGGTATTCATTTCAAAAGTCAAAATGCATCATTGAAGCATATTTGCATGCATCATTAGGGCTAAATAGTCATTTTCATGGAGGAACCTTTATGCAAGCATAGAACTTTGCAAACTTAATGAAACAGCTCTGAAAAATCAAAAACAAACATGACATTCACCAATGTCACTAGATGGCAGATATTCAATGCAAAAGTCAAAATGCATCATTAGGGCTAAACAGTCATTTTCATGGAGGAACCTGTATGCAAGCATAGAACTTTGCAAACTTAATGAAACAGCTCTGAAAAACCAAAAACAAATTTTTAAGTCATGAAATCTTTCTGAAGTCGTTTATCATCAGAATACACTTCTTTTTCAATTAAACATGACATTTCTACAATGTCAATAGATTGCAGCTATTCATTGCAAAAGTCAAAATGCATCATTGAAGCATATTTGCAAGCATCTTGAGGGCTAAACAGTCATTTTATTGGAGGAACCTGTATGCAAGCATAGAACTTTGCAAACTTAATGAAACAGCTCTGAAAGACCAAAAACGAATTTTATGTCTAGAAAGCTTTCTGAAGTCGTTTTTCATCAGAGTACACTTCCTTTTCAAATAAACATGACATTTCAAAGATGTCAATAGATGGCAGGTATTCATTTCAAAAGTCAAAATGCATCATTGAAGCATATTTGCATGCATCATTAGGGCTAAACAGTCATTTTCATGGAGGAACCTGTATGCAAAAATAGAACTTTGCAAACTTAATGAAACAGCTCTGAAAAATCAAAAACAAATTTTTAAATCTAGAAAGCTTTCTGAAGTCGTTTATCATCAGAAAACACTTCGTTTTCAAATAAACATGACATTCACCAATGTCACTAGATGGCAGATATTCAATGCAAAAGTCAAATGCATCATTGAAGCATATTTGCATGCATCATGAGTGCTAAACAATCATATTCATGGAGTAACCTGAATGTCATCAACGAACTTTGCAAACTTATTGAAACAGCTCTCAGTGAGAAAAACAAATTTTTAAGTCATAAAATCTTTCTGAAGTCGTTTATCATTAGAATACACTTATTTTTCAATTAAACATGACATTTCTAAAATATCAATAGATGGCAGCTATTCATTGCAAAAGTCAAAATTCATCACTGAAGCATATTTGCATGCATATTGAGGGCTAAACAGTCATTTTCATGGAGGAACCTATATGTAAGCATAGAACTTTGCAAACTTAATGAAACAGCTCTGAAAAATCAAAAACAAATTTTTAAATCTAAAAAAGCTTTCTGAAGTCGTTTATCATCAGAATACACTTCGTTTTCAAATAAACATGACATTCACCAATGTCACTAGATGGCAGATATTCAATGCAAAAGTCAAATGCATCATTGAAGCATATTTGCATGCATCATGCGTGCTAAACAGACATATTCATGGAGTAACATGCATGTCTTCAACGAACTTTGCAAACTTATTGAAACAGCTCTCAATGACCAAAAACAAATTTTTAAGTCTAGAAAGCTTTCTGAAGTCGTTTTTAATCAGAATACACTTCGTTTTGAATTAAATATGACATTCACCAATGTCACTAGATGGCAGATATTCAATGCAAAAGTCAAATGCATCATTGAAGCATATTTGCATGCATCATGAGTGCTAAACAATCATATTCATGGAGTAACCTGAATGTCATCAACGAACTTTGCAAACTTATTGAAACAGCTCTCAGTGAGAAAAACAAATTTTTAAGTCATAAAATCTTTCTGAAGTCGTTTATCATTAGAATACACTTATTTTTCAATTAAACATGACATTTCAACAATGTCAATAGATGGCATCTATTCATTGCAAAAGTCAAAATGCATCATTGAAGCATATATGCATGCATCTTGAGGGCTAAATTGTCATTTTCATGGAGGAACCGGTATGCAAGCATAGAACTTTGCAAACTTAATGAAACAGCTCTGAAAAATCAAAAACAAATTTTTAAGTCTAGAAAGCTTTCTGAAGTCGTTTTTAATCAGAATACACTTCGTTTTCAATTAAACATGACATTCACCAATGTCACTAGATGGCAGATATTCAATGCAAAAGTCAAAATGCATCATTAGGGCTAAACAGTCATTTTCATGGAGGAACCTGTATGCAAGCATAGAACTTTGCAAACTTAATGAAACAGCTCTGAAAAATCAAAAACAAATTTTTAAGTCTAGAAAGCTTTCTGAAGTCGTTTATCATCAGAATACACTTCTTTTTCAATTAAACATGACATTTCAACAATGTCAATAGATTGCAGCTATTCATTGCAAAAGTCAAAATGCATCATTGAAGCATATTTGCAAGCATCTTGAGGGCTAAACAGTCATTTTCATGGAGGAACCTGTATGCAAGCATAGAACTTTGCAAACTTAATGAAACAGCTCTGAAAGCCCAAAAACAAATTTTATGTGTAGAAAGCTTTCTGAAGTCGTTTTTCATCAGAGTACACTTCCTTTTCAAATAAACATGACATTTCAAAGATGTCAATAGATGGCAGCTATTCATTTCAAAAGTCAAAATGCATCATTGAAGCATATTTGCATGCATCATTAGGGCTAAATAGTCATTTTCATGGAGGAACCTGTATGCAAGCATAGAACTTTGCAAACTTAATGAAACAGCTCTGAAAAATCAAAAACAAATTTTTAAATCTAAAAAAGCTTTCTGAAGTCGTTTATCATCAGAATACACTTCGTTTTCAAATAAACATGACATTCACCAATGTCACTAGATGGCAGATATTCAATGCAAAAGTCAAATGCATCATTGAAGCATATTTGCATGCATCATGCGTGCTAAACAGACATATTCATGGAGTAACATGCATGTCTTCAACGAACTTTGCAAACTTATTGAAACAGCTCTCAATGACCAAAAACAAATTTTTAAGTCTAGAAAGCTTTCTGAAGTCGTTTTTAATCAGAATACACTTCGTTTTGAATTAAACATGACATTCACCAATGTCACTAGATGGCAGATATTCAATGCAAAAGTCAAATGCATCATTGAAGCATATTTGCATGCATCATGAGTGCTAAACAATCATATTCATGGAGTAACCTGAATGTCATCAACGAACTTTGCAAACTTATTGAAACAGCTCTCAGTGAGAAAAACAAATTTTTAAGTCATAAAATCTTTCTGAAGTCGTTTATCATTAGAATACACTTATTTTTCAATTAAACATGACATTTCTAAAATATCAATAGATGGCAGCTATTCATTGCAAAAGTCAAAATTCATCATTGAAGCATATTTGCATGCATATTGAGGGCTAAACAGTCATTTTCATGGAGGAACCTATATGTAAGCATAGAACTTTGCAAACTTAATGAAACAGCTCTGAAAGACCAAAAACAACTTTTTAAGTCTAGAAAACTTTCTGATGTCGTTTTTAATCAGAATACACATCGTTTTCAATTAAACATGACATTCACTAATGTCACTAGATGGCAGATATTCAATGCAAAAGTCAAATGCATCAATGAAGAATATTCGCATGCATCATGCGTGCTAAACAGTCATATTCATGGAATAACCTGAATGTCATCAACGAACTTTGCAAACTTATTGAAACAGCTCTCAGTGACCAAAAACAAATTTTTAAGTCATAAAATCTTTCTGAAGTCGTATTTCATCAGAATACACTTTTTTTTCAATTAAATATGACATTTCAACAATGTCAATAGATGGCAGCTATTCATTGCAAAAGTCAAAATGCATCATTGAAGCATATATGCATGCATCTTGAGGGCTAAATTGTCATTTTCATGGAGGAACCTGTATGCAAGCATAGAACTTTGCAAACTTAATGAAACAGCTCTGAAAGACCAAAAACAAATTTTATGTCTAGAAAGCTTTCTGAAGTCGTTTTTAATCAGAGTACACTTCCTTTTCAAATAAACATGACATTTCAAAGATGTCAATAGATGGCAGCTATTCATTTCAAAAGTCAAAATGCATCATTGAAGCATATTTGCATGCATCATGCGTGCTAAACAGACATATTCATGGAGTAACATGCATGTCTTCAACGATCTTTGCAAACTTAATGAAACAGCTCTGAAAGACCAAAAACAAATTTTATGTCTAGAAAGCTTTCTGAAGTCGTTTTTAATCAGAGTACACTTCCTTTTCAAATAAACATGACATTTCAAAGATGTCAATAGATGGCAGCTATTCATTTCAAAAGTCAAAATGCATCATTGAAGCATATTTGCATGCATCATTAGGGCTAAACAGTCATTTTCATGGAGGAACCTGTATGCAAGCATAGAACTTTGCAAACTTAATGAAACAGCTCTGAAAAATCAAAAACAAATTTTTAAGTCTAGAAAGCTTTCTGAAGTCGTTTGTCATCAGAATACACTTCGATTTCAAATAAACATGACATTCACCAATATCACTAGATGGCAGATATTCAATGCAAAAGTCAAATGCATCATTGAAGCATATTTGCATGCATCATGCGTGCTAAACAATCATATTCATGGAGTAACCTGAATGTCATCAATGAACTTTGCAAACTTATTGAAACAGCTCTCAGTGACCAAAAAAAATTTTTAAGTCATAAAATCTTTCTGAAGTCGTTTTTCATCAGACTACATTTTTTTTTCAATTAAACATGACATTTCAACAATGTCAATAGATGGCAGCTATTCATTTCAAAAGTCAAAATGCATCATTGAAGCATATTTGCATGCATCATTAGGGCTAAACAGTCATTTTCATGGAGGAACCTGTATGCAAGCATAGAACTTTGCAAACTTAATGAAACAGCTCTGAAAAATCAAAAACAAATTTTTAAGTCTAGAAAGCTTTCTGAAGTCGTTTTTAATCAGAATACACTTCGTTTTCAATTAAACATGACATTCACCAATGTCACTAGATGGCAGATATTCAATGCAAAAGTCAAAATGCATCATTAGGGCTAAACAGTCATTTTCATGGAGGAACCTGTATGCAAGCATAGAACTTTGCAAACTTAATGAAACAGCTCTGAAAAACCAAAAACAAATTTTTAAGTCATGAAATCTTTCTGAAGTCGTTTATCATCAGAATACACTTCTTTTTCAATTAAACATGACATTTCTACAATGTCAATAGATTGCAGCTATTCATTGCAAAAGTCAAAATGCATCATTGAAGCATATTTGCAAGCATCTTGAGGGCTAAACAGTCATTTTATTGGAGGAACCTGTATGCAAGCATAGAACTTTGCAAACTTAATGAAACAGCTCTGAAAGACCAAAAACAAATTTTATGTCTAGAAAGCTTTCTGAAGTCGTTTTTCATCAGAGTACACTTCCTTTTCAAATAAACATGACATTTCAAAGATGTCAATAGATGGCAGGTATTCATTTCAAAAGTCAAAATGCATCATTGAAGCATATTTGCATGCATCATTAGGGCTAAACAGTCATTTTCATGGAGGAACCTGTATGCAAGCATAGAACTTTGCAAACTTAATGAAACAGCTCTGAAAAATCAAAAACAAATTTTTAAGTCTAGAAAGCTTTCTGAAGTCGTTTATCATCAGAATACACATCGTTTTCAAATAAACATGACATTCACCAATGTCACTAGATGGCAGATATTCAATGCAAAAGTCAAATGCATCATTGAAGCATATTTGCATGCATCATGCGTGCTAAACAGACATATTCATGGAGTAACATGCATGTCTTCAACGATCTTTGCAAACTTAATGAAACAGCTCTGAAAGACCAAAAACAAATTTTATGTCTAGAAAGCTTTCTGAAGTCGTTTTTAATCAGAGTACACTTCCTTTTCAAATAAACATGACATTTCAAAGATGTCAATAGATGGCAGCTATTCATTTCAAAAGTCAAAATGCATCATTGAAGCATATTTGCATGCATCTTGAGGGCTAAACAGTCATTTTCATGGAGGAACATCTATGTAAGCATAGAACTTTGCAAACTTAATGAAACAGCTCTGAAAGACCAAAAACAACTTTTTAAGTCTAGAAAACTTTCTGATGTCGTTTTTAATCAGAATACACATCGTTTTCAATTAAACATGACATTCACCAATGTCACTAGATGGCAGATATTCAATGCAAAAGTCAAATGCATCAATGAAGAATATTCGCATGCATCATGCGTGCTAAACAGTCATATTCATGGAATAACCTGAATGTCATCAACGAACTTTGCAAACTTATTGAAACAGCTCTCAGTGACCAAAAACAAATTTTTAAGTCATAAAATCTTTCTGAAGTCGTATTTCATCAGAATACACTTTTTTTTCAATTAAACATGACATTTCAACAATGTCAATAGATGGCAGCTATTCATTGCAAAAGTCAAAATGCATCATTGAAGCATATATGCATGCATCTTGAGGGCTAAATTGTCATTTTCATGGAGGAACCTGTATGCAAGCATAGAACTTTGCAAACTTAATGAAACAGCTCTGAAAGACCAAAAACTAATTTTATGTCTAGAAAGCTTTCTGAAGTCGTTTTTCATCAGAGTACACTTCCTTTTCAAATAAACATGACATTTCAAAGATGTCAATAGATGGCAGCTATTCATTTCAAAAGTCAAAATGCATCATTGAAGCATATTTGCATGCATGCATTTGCATGCATCATTCATAAACAGTCATTTTTATGGAGGAACCTGTATGCAAGCATAGAACTTTGCAAACTTAATGAAACAGCTCTGAAAAATCAAAAACAAATTTTTAAGTCTAGAAAGCTTTCTGAAGTCGTTTATCATCAGAATACACTTCGATTTCAAATAAACATGACATTCACCAATGTCACTAGATGGCAGATATTCAATGCAAAAGTCAAATGCATCATTGAAGCATATTTGCATGCATCATGAGTGCTAAACAATCATATTAATGGAGTAACCTGAATGTCATCAACGAACTTTGCAAACTTATTAAAACAGCTCTCAGTGACCAAAAACAAATTTTTAAGTCATAAAATCTTTCTGAAGTCGTTTTTCATCAGAATACACTTTTTTTCCAATTAAACATGACATTTCAACAATGTCAATAGATGGCAGCTATTCATTGCAAAAGTCAAAATGCATCATTGAAGCATATATGCATGCATCTTGAGGGCTAAATTGTCATTTTCATGGAGGAACCGGTATGCAAGCATAGAACTTTGCAAACTTAATGAAACAGCTCTGAAAAATCAAAAACAAATTTTTAAGTCTAGAAAGCTTTCTGAAGTCGTTTTTAATCAGAATACACTTCGTTTTCAATTAAACATGACATTCACCAATGTCACTAGATGGCAGATATTCAATGCAAAAGTCAAAATGCATCATTAGGGCTAAACAGTCATTTTCATGGAGGAACCTGTATGCAAGCATAGAACTTTGCAAACTTAATGAAACAGCTCTGAAAGCCCAAAAACAAATTTTATGTGTAGAAAGCTTTCTGAAGTCGTTTTTCATCAGAATACACTTCTTTTTCAATTAAACATGATATTTCACCAATGTCACTAGATAGCAGCTATTCATTTCAAAAGTCAAAATGCATCATTGAAGCATATTTGCATGCATCATTAGGGCTAAATAGTCATTTTCATGGAGGAACCTGTATGCAAGCATAGAACTTTGCAAACTTAATGAAACAGCTCGGAAAATTCAAAAACAAATTTTTAAGTCTAGAAAGCTTTCTGAAGTCGTTTATCATCAGAATACACTTCGTTTTCAAATAAACATGACATTCACCAATGTCACTAGATGGCAGATATTCAATGCAAAAGTCAAATGCATCATTGAAGCATATTTGCATGCATCATGCGTGCTAAACAGACATATTCATGGAGTAACATGCATGTCTTCAACGATCTTTGCAAACTTAATGAAACAGCTCTGAAAGACCAAAAACAAATTTTATGTCTAGAAAGCTTTCTGAAGTCGTTTTTAATTAGAGTACACTTCCTTTTCAAATAAACATGACATTTCAAAGATGTCAATAGATGGCAGCTATTCATTTCAAAAGTCAAAATGCATCATTGAAGCATATTTGCATGCATCATTAGGGCTAAACAGTCATTTTCATGGAGGAACCTGTATGCAAGCATAGAACTTTGCAAACTTAATGAAACAGCTCTGAAAAATCAAAAACAAATTTTTAAGTCTAGAAAGCTTTCTGAAGTCGTTTATCATCAGAATACACTTCGATTTCAAATAAACATGACATTCACCAATATCACTAGATGGCAGATATTCAATGCAAAAGTCAAATGCATCATTGAAGCATATTTGCATGCATCATTAGGGCTAAACAGTCATTTTCATGGAGGAACCTGTATGCAAGCATAGAACTTTGCAAACTTAATGAAACAGCTCTGAAAAATCAAAAACAAATTTTTAAGTCTAGAAAGCTTTCTGAAGTCGTTTTTAATCAGAATACACTTCGTTTTCAATTAAACATGACATTCACCAATGTCACTAGATGGCAGATATTCAATGCAAAAGTCAAAATGCATCATTAGGGCTAAACAGTCATTTTCATGGAGGAACCTGTATGCAAGCATAGAACTTTGCAAACTTAATGAAACAGCTCTGAAAAACCAAAAACAAATTTTTAAGTCATGAAATCTTTCTGAAGTCGTTTATCATCAGAATACACTTCTTTTTCAATTAAACATGACATTTCTACAATGTCAATAGATTGCAGCTATTCATTGCAAAAGTCAAAATGCATCATTGAAGCATATTTGCAAGCATCTTGAGGGCTAAACAGTCATTTTATTGGAGGAACCTGTATGCAAGCATAGAACTTTGCAAACTTAATGAAACAGCTCTGAAAGACCAAAAACAAATTTTATGTCTAGAAAGCTTTCTGAAGTCGTTTTTCATCAGAGTACACTTCCTTTTCAAATAAACATGACATTTCAAAGATGTCAATAGATGGCAGGTATTCATTTCAAAAGTCAAAATGCATCATTGAAGCATATTTGCATGCATCATTAGGGCTAAACAGTCATTTTCATGGAGGAACCTGTATGCAAGCATAGAACTTTGCAAACTTAATGAAACAGCTCTGAAAAATCAAAAACAAATTTTTAAGTCTAGAAAGCTTTCTGAAGTCGTTTATCATCAGAATACACTTCGTTTTCAAATAAACATGACATTCACCAATGTCACTAGATGGCAGATATTCAATGCAAAAGTCAAATGCATCATTGAAGCATATTTGCATGCATCATGCGTGCTAAACAGACATATTCATGGAGTAACATGCATGTCTTCAACGATCTTTGCAAACTTAATGATACAGCTCTGAAAGACCAAAAACAAATTTTATGTCTAGAAAGCTTTCTGAAGTCGTTTTTAATCAGAGTACACTTCCTTTTCAAATAAACATGACATTTCAAAGATGTCAATAGATGGCAGCTATTCATTTCAAAAGTCAAAATGCATCATTGAAGCATATTTGCATGCATCATTAGGGCTAAACAGTCATTTTCATGGAGGAACCTGTATGCAAGCATAGAACTTTGCAAACTTAATGAAACAGCTCTGAAAAATCAAAAACAAATTTTTAAGTCTAGAAAGCTTTCTGAACTCGTTTATCATCAGAATACACTTCGATTTCAAATAAACATGACATTCACCAATGTCACTAGATGGCAGATATTTAATGCAAAAGTCAAATGCATCATTGAAGCATATTTGCATGCATCATGCGTGCTAAACAATCATATTCATGGAGTAACCTGAATGTCATCAATGAACTTTGCAAACTTATTGAAACAGCTCTCAGTGACCAAAAACAAATTTTTAAGTCATAAAATCTTTCTGAAGTCGATTTTCATCAGACTACATTTTTTTTCAATTAAACATGACATTTCAACAATGTCAATAGATGGCAGCTATTCATTTCAAAAGTCAAAATGCATCATTGAAGCATATTTGCATGCATCATTAGGGCTAAACAGTCATTTTCATGGAGGAACCTGTATGCAAGCATAGAACTTTGCAAACTTAATGAAACAGCTCTGAAAAATCAAAAACAAATTTTTAAATCTAGAAAGCTTTCTGAAGTCGTTTATCATCAGAATACACTTCGTTTTCAAATAAACATGACATTCACCAATGTCACTAGATGGCAGATATTCAATGCAAAAGTCAAATGCATCATTGAAGCATATTTGCATGCATCATGCGTGCTAAACAGACATATTCATGGAGTAACATGCATGTCTTCAACGAACTTTGCAAACTTATTGAAACAGCTCTCAATGACCAAAAACACATTTTTAAGTCTAGAAAGCTTTCTGAAGTCGTTTTTAATCAGAATACACTTCGTTTTGAATTAAACATGACATTCACCAATGTCACTAGATGGCAGATATTCAATGCAAAAGTCAAATGCATCATTGAAGCATATTGGCATGCATCATGCGTACTAAACAGACATATTCATGGAGTAACATGAATGTCATCAACGAACTTTGCAAACTTATTGAAACAGCTCTCAGTGAGAAAAACAAATTTTTAAGTCATAAAATCTTTCTGAAGTCGTTTATCATTAGAATACACTTATTTTTCAATTAAACATGACATTTCTAAAATATCAATAGATGGCAGCTATTCATTGCAAAAGTCAAAATTCATCATTGAAGCATATTTGCATGCATCTTGAGGGCTAAACAGTCATTTTCATGGAGGAACCTATATGTAAGCATAGAACTTTGCAAACTTAATGAAACAGCTCTGAAAGACCAAAAACAACTTTTTAAGTCTAGAAAACTTTCTGATGTCGTTTTTAATCAGAATACACATCGTTTTCAATTAAACATGACATTCACCAATGTCACTAGATGGCAGATATTCAATGCAAAAGTCAAATGCATCAATGAAGAATATTCGCATGCATCATGCGTGCTAAACAGTCATATTCATGGAATAACCTGAATGTCATCAACGAACTTTGCAAACTTATTGAAACAGCTCTCAGTGACCAAAAACAAATTTTTAAGTCATAAAATCTTTCTGAAGTCGTATTTCATCAGAATACACTTTTTTTTTCAATTAAACATGACATTTCAACAATGTCAATAGATGGCAGCTATTCATTGCAACAGTCAAAATGCATCATTGAAGCATATATGCATGCATCTTGAGGGCTAAATTGTCATTTTCATGGAGGAACCTGTATGCAAGCATAGAACTTTGCAAACTTAATGAAACAGCTCTGAAAGACCAAAAACAAATTTTATGTCTAGAAAGCTTTCTGAAGTCGTTTTTAATCAGAGTACACTTCCTTTTCAAATAAACATGACATTTCAAAGATGTCAATAGATGGCAGCTATTCATTTCAAAAGTCAAAATGCATCATTGAAGCATATTTGCATGCATCATGCGTGCTAAACAGACATATTCATGGAGTAACATGCATGTCTTCAACGATCTTTGCAAACTTAATGAAACAGCTCTGAAAGACCAAAAACAAATTTTATGTCTAGAAAGCTTTCTGAAGTCGTTTTTAATCAGAGTAAACTTACTTTTCAAATAAACATGACATTTCAAAGATGTCAATAGATGGCAGCTATTCATTTCAAAAGTCAAAATGCATCATTGAAGCATATTTGCATGCATCATTAGGGCTAAACAGTCATTTTCATGGAGGAACCTGTATGCAAGCATAGAACTTTGCAAACTTAATGAAACAGCTCTGAAAAATCAAAAACAAATTTTTAAGTCTAGAAAGCTTTCTGAAGTCGTTTATCATCAGAATACACTTCGATTTCAAATAAACATGACATTCACCAATATCACTAGATGGCAGATATTCAATGCAAAAGTCAAATGCATCATTGAAGCATATTTGCATGCATCATGCGTGCTAAACTATCATATTCATGGAGTAACCTGAATGTCATCAATGAACTTTGCAAACTTATTGAAACAGCTCTCAGTGACCAAAAACAAATTTTTAAGTCATAAAATCTTTCTGAAGTCGTTTTTCATCAGACTACATTTTTTTTTCAATTAAACATGACATTTCAACAATGTCAATAGATGGCAGCTATTCATTTCAAAAGTCAAAATGCATCATTGAAGCATATTTGCATGCATCATTAGGGCTAAACAGTCATTTTCATGGAGGAACCTGTATGCAAGCATAGAACTTTGCAAACTTAATGAAACAGCTCTGAAAAATCAAAAACAAATTTTTAAGTCTAGAAAGCTTTCTGAAGTCGTTTTTAATCAGAATACACTTCGTTTTCAATTAAACATGACATTCACCAATGTCACAAGATGGCAGATATTCAATGCAAAAATCAAAATGCATCATTAGGGCTAAACAGTCATTTTCATGGAGGAACCTGTATGCAAGCATAGAACTTTGCAATCTTAATGAAACAGCTCTGAAAAACCAAAAACAAATTTTTAAGTCATGAAATCTTTCTGAAGTCGTTTATCATCAGAATACACTTCTTTTTCAATTAAACATGACATTTCTACAATGTCAATAGATTGCAGCTATTCATTGCAAAAGTCAAAATGCATCATTGAAGCATATTTGCAAGCATCTTGAGGGCTAAACAGTCATTTTATTGGAGGAACCTGTATGCAAGCATAGAACTTTGCAAACTTAATGAAACAGCTCTGAAAGACCAAAAACAAATTTTATGTCTAGAAAGCTTTCTGAAGTCGTTTTTCATCAGAGTACACTTCCTTTTCAAATAAACATGACATTTCAAAGATGGCAGGTATTCATTTCAAAAGTCAAAATGCATCATTGAAGCATATTTGCATGCATCATTAGGGCTAAACAGTCATTTTCATGGAGGAACCTGTATGCAAGCATAGAACTTTGCAAACTTAATGAAACAGCTCTGAAAAATCAAAAACAAATTTTTAAGTCTAGAAAGCTTTCTGAAGTCGTTTATCATCAGAATACACTTCGTTTTCAAATAAACATGACATTCACCAATGTCACTAGATGGCAGATATTCAATGCAAAAGTCAAATGCATCATTGAAGCATATTTGCATGCATCATGCGTGCTAAACAGACATATTCATGGAGTAACATGCATGTCTTCAACGATCTTTGCAAACTTAATGAAACAGCTCTGAAAGACCAAAAACAAATTTTATGTCTAGAAAGCTTTCTGAAGTCGTTTTTAATCAGAGTACACTTACTTTTCAAATAAACATGACATTCACCAATGTCACTAGATGGCAGATATTCAATGCAAAAGTCAAATGCATCATTGAAGCATATTTGCATGCATCATGAGTGCTAAACAATCATATTCATGGAGTAACCTGAATGTCATCAACGAACTTTGCAAACTTATTGAAACAGCTCTCAGTGAGAAAAACAAATTTTTAAGTCATAAAATCTTTCTGAAGTCGTTTATCATTAGAATACACTTATTTTTCAATTAAACATGACATTTCTAAAATATCAATAGATGGCAGCTATTCATTGCAAAAGTCAAAATTCATCATTGAAGCATATTTGCATGCATCTTGAGGGCTAAACAGTCATTTTCATGGAGGAACCTATATGTAAGCATAGAACTTTGCAAACTTAATGAAACAGCTCTGAAAGACCAAAAACAACTTTTTAAGTCTAGAAAACTTTCTGATGTCGTTTTTAATCAGAATACACATCGTTTTCAATTAAACATGACATTCACCAATGTCACTAGATGGCAGATATTCAATGCAAAATTCAAATGCATCAATGAAGAATATTCGCATGCATCATGCGTGCTAAACAGTCATATTCATGGAATAACCTGAATGTCATCAACGAACTTTGCAAACTTATTGAAACAGCTCTCAGTGACCAAAAACAAATTTTTAAGTCATAAAATCTTTCTGAAGTCGTATTTCATCAGAATACACTTTTTTTTCAATTAAACATGACATTTCAACAATGTCAATAGATGGCAGCTATTCATTGCAAAAGTCAAAATGCATCATTGAAGCATATATGCATGCATCTTGAGGGCTAAATTGTCATTTTCATGGAGGAACTTGTATGCAAGCATAGAACTTTGCAAACTTAATGAAACAGCTCTGAAAGACCAAAAACAAATTTTATGTCTAGAAAGCTTTCTGAAGTCGTTTTTCATCAGAGTACACTTCCTTTTCAAATAAACATGACATTTCAAAGATGTCAATAGATGGCAGCAATTCATTTCAAAAGTCAAAATGCATCATTGAAGCATATTTGCATGCATCATTAGGGCTAAACAGTCATTTTCATGGAGGAACCTGTATGCAAGCATAGAACTTTGCAAACTTAATGAAACAGCTCTGAAAAACCAAAAACAAATTTTTAAGTCATGAAATCTTTCTGAAGTCGTTTATCATCAGAATACACTTCTTTTTCAATTAAACATGACATTTCAACAATGTCAATAGATTGCAGCTATTCATTGCAAAAGTCAAAATGTATCATTGAAGCATATTTGCATGCATCATTAGGGCTAAACAGTCATTTTCATGGAGGAACCTGTATGCAAGCATAGAACTTTGCAAACTTAATGAAACAGCTCTGAAAAATCAAAAACAAATTTTTAAGTCTAGAAAGCTTTCTGAAGTCGTTTATCATCAGAATACACTTCGTTTTCAAATAAACATGACATTCACCAATGTCACTAGATGGCAGATATTCAATGCAAAAGTCAAATGCATCATTGAAGCATATTTGCATGCATCATGCGTGCTAAACAGATCATATTCATGGAGTAACATGCATGTCTTCAACGATCTTTGCAAACTTAATGAAACAGCTCTGAAAGACCAAAAACAAATTTTATGTCTAGAAAGCTTTCTGAAGTCGTTTTTCATCAGAGTACACTTCCTTTTCAAATAAACATGACATTTCAAAGATGTCAATAGATGGCAGCTATTCATTTCAAAAGTCAAAATGCATCATTGAAGCATATTTGCATGCATCATTAGGGCTAAACAGTCATTTTCATGGAGGAACCTGTATGCAAGCATAGAACTTTGCAAACTTAATGAAACAGCTCTGAAATATCAAAAACAAATTTTTAAGTCTAGAAAGCTTTCTGAAGTCGTTTATCATCAGAATACACTTCGATTTCAAATAAACATGACATTCACCAATATCACTAGATGGCAGATATTCAATGCAAAAGTCAAATGCATCATTGAAGCATATTTGCATGCATCATGCGTGCTAAACAATCATATTCATGGAGTAACCTGAATGTCATCAATGAACTTTGCAAACTTATTGAAACAGCTCTCAGTGACCAAAAACAAATTTTTAAGTCATAAAATCTTTCTGAAGTCGTTTTTCATCAGACTACACTTTTTTTTCAATTAAACATGACATTTCAACAATGTCAATAGATGGCAGCTATTCATTTCAAAAGTCAAAATGCATCATTGAAGCATATTTGCATGCATCATTAGGGCTAAACAGTCATTTTCATGGAGGAACCTGTATGCAAGCATAGAACTTTGCAAACTTAATGAAACAGCTCTGAAAAATCAAAAACAAATTTTTAAATCTAGAAAGCTTTCTGAAGTCGTTTATCATCAGAATACACTTCGTTTTCAAATAAACATGACATTCACCAATGTCACTAGATGGCAGATATTCAATGCAAAAGTCAAATGCATCATTGAAGCATATTTGCATGCATCATGCGTGCTAAACAGACATATTCATGGAGTAACATGCATGTCTTCAACGAACTTTGCAAACTTATTGAAACAGCTCTCAATGACCAAAAACAAATTTTTAAGTCTAGAAAGCTTTCTGAAGTCGTTTTTAATCAGAATACACTTCGTTTTCAATTAAACATGACATTCACCAATGTCACTAGATGGCAGATATTCAATGCAAAAGTCAAATGCATCATTGAAGCATATGTGCATGCATCATGAGTGCTAAACAATCATATTCATGGAGTAACCTGAATGTCATCAACGAACTTTGCAAACTTATTGAAACAGCTCTCAGTGACCAAAAACAAATTTTTAAGTCATAAAATCTTTCTGAAGTCGTTTATCATTAGAATACACTTCTTTTTCAATTAAACATGACATTTCTAAAATATCAATAGATGGCAGCTATTCATTGCAAAAGTCAAAATTCATCATTGAAGCATATTTGCATGCATCTTGAGGGCTAAACAGTCATTTTCATGGAGGAACCTGTATGTAAGCATAGAACTTTGCAAACTTAATGAAACAGCTCTGAAAGACCAAAAACAACTTTTTAAGTCTAGAAAACTTTCTGAAGTCGTTTTTAATCAGAATACACATCGTTTTCAATTGAACATGACATTCACCAATGTCACTAGATGGCAGATATTCAATGCAAAAGTCAAATGCATCATTGAAGCATATTTGCATGCATCATGAGTGCTAAACAATCATATTCATGGAGTAACCTGAATGTCATCAATGAACTTTGCAAACTTATTGAAACAGCTCTCAGTGACCAAAAACAAATTTTTAAGTCATAAAATCTTTCTGAAGTCGTTTTTCATCAGACTACACTTTTTTTTCAATTAAACATGACATTTCAACAATGTCAATAGATGGCAGCTATTCATTTCAAAAGTCAAAATGCATCATTGAAGCATATTTGCATGCATCATTGAGGGCTAAACAGTCATTTTCATGGAGGAACCTGTATGCAAGCATAGAACTTTGCAAACTTAATGAAACAGCTCTGAAAAATCAAAAACAAATTTTTAAGTCTAGAAAGCTTTCTGAAGTCGTTTATCATCAGAATACACTTCGTTTTCAAATAAACATGACATTCACCAATGTCACTAGATGGCAGCATATTCAATGCAAAAGTCAAATGCATCATTGAAGCATATTTGCATGCATCATGCGTGCTAAACAGACATATTCATGGAGTAACCTGCATGTCATTCATACGAACTTTGCAAACTTAATGAAACAGCTCTGAAAGACCAAAAACTAATTTTATGTCATAGAAAGCTTTCTGAAGTCGTTTTTCATCAGAGTACACTTCCTTTTCAAATAAACATGACATTTCAACAGATGTCAATAGATGGCAGCTATTCATTTCAAAAGTCAAAATGCATCATTGAAGCATATTTGCATGCATCATTAGGGCTAAACAGTCATTTTCATGGAGGAACCTGTATGCAAGCATAGAACTTTGCAAACTTAATGAAACAGCTCTGAAAAATCAAAAACAAATTTTTAAGTCTAGAAAGCTTTCTGAAGTCGTTTATCATCAGAATACACTTCGTTTTCAAATAAACATGACATTCACCAATGTCACTAGATGGCAGATATTCAATGCAAAATCAAATGCATCATTGAAGCATATTTGCATGCATCATGCGTGCTAAACAGACATATTCATGGAGTAACATGCATGTCTTCAACGATCTTTGCAAACTTAATGAAACAGCTCTGAAAGACCAAAAACAAATTTTATGTCTAGAAAGCTTTCTGAAGTCGTTTTTAATCAGAGTACACTTCCTTTTCAAATAAACATGACATTTCAAAGATGTCAATAGATGGCAGCTATTCATTTCAAAAGTCAAAATGCATCATTGAAGCATATTTGCATGCATCATTAGGGCTAAACAGTCATTTTCATGGAGGAACCTGTATGCAAGCATAGAACTTTGCAAACTTAATGAAACAGCTCTGAAATATCAAAAACAAATTTTTAAGTCTAGAAAGCTTTCTGAAGTCGTTTATCATCAGAATACACTTCGATTTCAAATAAACATGACATTCACCAATATCACTAGATGGCAGATATTCAATGCAAAAGTCAAATGCATCATTGAAGCATATTTGCATGCATCATGCGTGCTAAACAATCATATTCATGGAGTAACCTGAATGTCATCAATGAACCTTGCAAACTTATTGAAACAGCTCTCAGTGACCAAAAACAAATTTTTAAGTCATAAAATCTTTCTGAAGTCGTTTTTCATCAGACTACATTTTTTTTTCAATTAAACATGACATTTCAACAATGTCAATAGATGGCAGCTATTCATTTCAAAAGTCAAAATGCATCATTGAAGCATATTTGCATGCATCATTAGGGCTAAACAGTCATTTTCATGGAGGAACCTGTATGCAAGCATAGAACTTTGCAAACTTAATGAAACAGCTCTGAAAAATCAAAAACAAATTTTTAAATCTAGAAAGCTTTCTGAAGTCGTTTATCATCAGAATACACTTCGTTTTCAAATAAACAGGACATTCACCAATGTCACTAGATGGCAGATATTCAATGCAAAAGTCAAATGCATCATTGAAGCATATTTGCATGCATCATGCGTGCTAAACAGACATATTCATGGAGTAACATGCATGTCTTCAACGAACTTTGCAAACTTATTGAAACAGCTCTCAATGACCTAAAACAAATTTTTAAGTCTAGAAAGCTTTCTGAAGTCGTTTTTAATCAGAATACACTTCGTTTTGAATTAAACATGACATTCACCAATGTCACTAGATGGCAGATATTCAATGCAAAAGTCAAATGCATCATTGAAGCATATTTGCATGCATCATGAGTGCTAAACAATCATATTCATGGAGTAACCTGAATGTCATCAACGAACTTTGCAAACTTATTGAAACAGCTCTCAGTGACCAATAACAAATTTTTAAGTCATAAAATCTTTCTGAAGTCGTTTATCATTAGAATACACTTCTTTTTCAATTAAACATGACATTTCTAAAATATCAATAGATGGCAGCTATTCATTGCAAAAGTCAAAATTCATCATTGAAGCATATTTGCATGCATCTTGAGGGCTAAACAGTCATTTTCATGGAGGAACCTATATGTAAGCATAGAACTTTGCAAACTTAATGAAACAGCTCTGAAAGACCAAAAACAACTTTTTAAGTCTAGAAAACTTTCTGATGTCGTTTTTAATCAGAATACACATCGTTTTCAATTAAATATGACATTCACCAATGTCACTAGATGGCAGATATTCAATGCAAAAGTCAAATGCATCATTGAAGCATATTTGCATGCATCATGCGTGCTAAACAATCATATTCATGGAGTAACCTGAATGTCATCAATGAACTTTGCAAACTTATTGAAACAGCTCTCAGTGACCAAAAACAAATTTTTAAGTCATAAAATCTTTCTGAAGTCGTTTTTCATCAGACTACATTTTTTTTTCAATTAAACATGACATTTCAACAATGTCAATAGATGGCAGCTATTCATTTCAAAAGTCAAAATGCATCATTGAAGCATATTTGCATGCATCATTAGGGCTAAACAGTCATTTTCATGGAGGAACCTGTATGCAAGCATAGAACTTTGCAAACTTAATGAAACAGCTCTGAAAAATCAAAAACAAATTTTTAAGTCTAGAAAGCTTTCTGAAGTCGTTTATCATCAGAATACACTTCGTTTTCAAATAAACATGACATTCACCAATGTCACTAGATGGCAGATATTCAATGCAAAAGTCAAATGCATCATTGAAGCATATTTGCATGCATCATGCGTGCTAAACAGACATATTCATGGAGTAACATGCATGTCTTCAACGATCTTTGCAAACTTAATGAAACAGCTCTGAAAGACCAAAAACTAATTTTATGTCTAGAAAGCTTTCTGAAGTCGTTTTTAATCAGAGTACACTTCCTTTTCAAATAAACATGACATTTCAAAGATGTCAATAGATGGCAGCTATTCATTTCAAAAGTCAAAATGCATCATTGAAGCATATTTGCATGCATCATTAGGGCTAAACAGTCATTTTCATGGAGGAACCTGTATGCAAGCATAGAACTTTGCAAACTTAATGAAACAGCTCTGAAAAATCAAAAACAAATTTTTAAGTCTAGAAAGCTTTCTGAAGTCGTTTATCATCAGAATACACTTCGATTTCAAATAAACATGACATTCACCAATGTCACTAGATGGCAGATATTCAATGCAAAAGTCAAATGCATCATTGAAGCATATTTGCATGCATCATGCGTGCTAAACAATCATATTCATGGAGTAACCTGAATGTCATCAATGAACTTTGCAAACTTATTGAAACAGCTCTCAGTGACCAAAAACAAATTTTTAAGTCATTAAATCTTTCTGAAGTCGTTTTTCATCAGACTACATTTTTTTTTCAATTAAACATGACATTTCTAAAATATCAATAGATGGCAGCTATTCATTGCAAAAGTCAAAATTCATCATTGAAGCATATTTGCATGCATCTTGAGGGCTAAACAGTCATTTTCATGGAGGAACCTATATGTAAGCATAGAACTTTGCAAACTTAATGAAACAGCTCTGAAAGACCAAAAACAACTTTTTAAGTCTAGAAAACTTTCTGATGTCGTTTTTAATCAGAATACACATCGTTTTCAATTAAACATGACATTCACCAATGTCACTAGATGGCAGATATTCAATGCAAAAGTCAAATGCATCAATGAAGCATATTCGCATGCATCATGCGTGCTAAACAGTCATATTCATGGAATAACCTGAATGTCATCAACGAACTTTGCAAACTTATTGAAACAGCTCTCAGTGGCCAAAAAAAATTTTTTAAGTCATAAAATCTTTCTGAAGTCGTTTATCATCAGAATACACTTCTTTTTCAATTAAACATGACATTTCAACAATGTCAACAGATTTCAGCTATTCATTGCAAAAGTCAAAATGCATCATTAGGGCTAAACAGTCATTTTCATGGAGGAACCTGTATGCAAGCATAGAACTTTGCAAACTTAATGAAACAGCTCTGAAAAATCAAAAACAAATTTTTAAGTCTAGAAAGCTTTCTGAAGTCGTTTATCATCAGAATACACTTCGTTTTCAAATAAACATGACATTCACCAATGTCACTAGATGGCAGATATTCAATGCAAAAGTCAAATGCATCATTGAAGCATATTTGCATGCATCATGCGTGCTAAACAGACATATTCATGGAGTAACATGCATGTCTTCAACGATCTTTGCAAACTTAATGAAACAGCTCTGAAAGACCAAAAACAAATTTTATGTCTAGAAAGCTTTCTGAAGTCGTTTTTCATCAGAGTACACTTCCTTTTCAAATAAACATGACATTTCAAAGATGTCAATAGATGGCAGCTATTCATTTCAAAAGTCAAAATGCATCATTGAAGCATATTTGCATGCATCATTAGGGCTAAACAGTCATTTTCATGGAGGAAAATGTATGCAAGCATAGAACTTTGCAAACTTAATGAAACAGCTCTGAAAAATCAAAAACAAATTTTTAAGTCTAGAAAGCTTTCTGAAGTCGTTTATCATCAGAATACACTTCGTTTTCAAATAAACATGACATTCACCAATGTCACTAGATGGCAGATATTCAATGCAAAAGTCAAATGCATCATTGAAGCATATTTGCATGCATCATGCGTGCTAAACAATCATATTCATGGAGTAACCTGAATGTCATCAATGAACTTTGCAAACTTATTGAAACAGCTCTCAGTGACCAAAAACAAATTTTTAAGTCATAAAGTCTTTCTGAAGTCGTTTTTCATCAGACTACATTTTTTTTTCAATTAAACATGACATTTCAACAATGTCAATAGATGGCAGCTATTCATTTCAAAAGTCAAAATGCATCATTGAAGCATATTTGCATGCATCATTAGGGCTAAACAGTCATTTTCATGGAGGAACCTGTATGCAAGCATAGAACTTTGCAAACTTAATGAAACAGCTCTGAAAAATCAAAAACAAATTTTTAAATCTTGAAAGCTTTCTGAAGTCGTTTATCATCAGAAAACACTTCGTTTTCAAATAAACATGACATTCACCAATGTCACTAGATGGCAGATATTCAATGCAAAAGTCAAATGCATCATTGAAGCATATTTGCATGCATCATGAGTGCTAAACAATCATATTCATGGAGTAACCTGAATGTCATCAACGAACTTTGCAAACTTATTGAAACAGCTCTCAGTGACCAAAAACAAATTTTTAAGTCATAAATTCTTTCTAAAGTCGTTTTTCATCAGAATACACTTTTTTTTCAATTAAACATGACATTTCAACAATGTCAATAGATGGCAGCTATTCATTTCAAAAGTCAAAATGCATCATTGAAGCATATATGCATGCATCTTGAGGGCTAAATTGTCATTTTCATGGAGGAACCTGTATGCAAGCATAGAACTTTGCAAACTTAATGAAACAGCTCTGAAAAATCAAAAACAAATTTTTAAGTCTAGAAAGCTTTCTGAAGTCGTTTTTAATCAGAATACACTTCGTTTTCAATTAAACATGACATTCACCAATGTCACTAGATGGCAGATATTCAATGCAAAAGTCAAAATGCATCATTAGGGCTAAACAGTCATTTTCATGGAGGAACCTGTATGCAAGCATAGAACTTTGCAAACTTAATGAAACAGCTCTGAAAAACCAAAAACAAATTTTTAAGTCATGAAATCTTTCTGAAGTCGTTTATCATCAGAATACACTTCGTTTTCAAATAAACATGACATTCACCAATGTCACTAGATGGCAGATATTCAATGCAAAAGTCAAATGCATCATTGAAGCATATTTGCATGCATCATGCGTGCTAAACAGACATATTCATGGAGTAACATGAATGTCATCAACGAACTTTGCAAACTTATTGAAACAGCTCTCAATGACCAAAAACAGATTTTTAAGTCATGAAATCTTTCTGAAGTCGTTTTTCATCAGAATACACTTCTTTTTCAATTAAACATGACATTTCAACAATGTCAATAGATGGCAGCTATTCATTGCAAAAGTCAAAATGCATCATGAGGGCAAAACAGTCATTTTCATGGAGGAATCTGTATGTAAGCATAGAACTTTGCAAACTTAATGAAACAGCTCTGAAAGACCAAAAACAACTTTTTAAATCTAGAAAGCTTTCTGAAGTCGTTTTTAATCAGAATACACTTCGTTTTCAATTAAACATGACATTCACCAATGTCACTAGATGGCAGATATTCAATGCAAAAGTCAAATGCATCACTGAAGCATATTTGCATGCATCATGAGTGCTAAACAATCATATTCATGGAGTAACCTGAATGTCATCAACGAACTTTGCAAACTTATTGAAACAGCTCTCAGTGACCAAAAACAAATTTTTAAGTCATAAAATCTTTCTGAAGTCGTTTATCATTAGAATACACTTCTTTTTCAATTAAACATGACATTTCTAAAATATCAATAGATGGCAGCTATTCATTGCAAAAGTCAAAATTCATCATTGAAGCATATTTGCATGCATCTTGAGGGCTAAACAGTCATTTTCATGGAGGAACCTGTATGTAAGCATAGATCTTTGCAAACTTAATGAAACAGCTCTGAAAGACCAAAAACAACTTTTTAAGTCTAAAAAACTTTCTGAAGTCGTTTTTAATCAGAATACACACCGTTTTCAATTAAACATGACATTCACCAATGTCACTAGATGGCAGATATTCAATGCAAAAGCATTGAAGCATATTTGCATGCATCATGCGTGCTAAACAATCATATTCATGGAGTAACCTGAATGTCATCAATGAACTTTGCAAACTTATTGAAACAGCTCTCAATGACCAAAAACAAATTTTTAAGTCATGAAATCTTTCTGAAGTCGTTTATCATCAGAATACACTTCTTTTTCAATTAAACATGACATTTCAACAATGTCAATAGATGGCAGCTATTCATTGCTAAAGTCAAAATGCATCATGAGGGCAAAACAGTCATTTTCATGGAGGAATCTCTATGTAAGCATAGAACTTTGCAAACTTAATGAAACAGCTCTGAAAGACCAAAAACAACTTTTTAAGTCTAGAACGTTTTCTGAAGTCTTTTTTCAACAGAATACACTTCTTTTTCAATTAAACATGATATTTCACCAATGTCACTAGATAGCAGCTATTCATTGTAAAAGTAAAAATGCATCATTGAAGCATATTTGCATGCATCATTAGAGCTAAACAGTCATTTTCATGGAGGAACCTGTATGCAAGCATAGAACTTTGCAAACTTATTGAAATAGCTCTGAAAAACCAAAAACAAATTTTTATGTCATGAAATCATTCTGAAGTCGTTTATCATCAGAATACACTTCGTTTTCAAATAAACATGACATTCACCAATGTCACTAGATGGCAGATATTCAATGCAAAAGTCAAATGCATCATTGAAGCATATTTGCATGCATCATGCGTGCTAAACAGACATATTCATGGAGTAACATGAATGTCATCAACGAACTTTGCAAACTTATTGAAACAGCTCTCAATGACCAAAAACAAATTTTTAAGTCATGAAATCTTTCTGAAGTCGTTTTTCATCAGAATACACTTCTTTTTCAATTAAACATGACATTTCAACAATGTCAATAGATGGCAGCTATTCATTGCAAAAGTCAAAATGCATCATGAGGGCAAAACAGTCATTTTCATGGAGGAATCTGTATGTAAGCATAGAACTTTGCAAACTTAATGAAACAGCTCTGAAAGACCAAAAACAACTTTTTAAGTCTAGAACGCTTTCTGAAGTCTTCTTTCAACAGAATACACTTCTTTTTCAATTAAACATGATATTTCACCAATGTCACTAGATAGCAGCTATTCATTGCAAAAGTCAAAATGCATCATTGAAGCATATATGCATGCATCTTGGGGGCTAAATTGTCATTTTCATGGAGGAACCTGTATGCAAGCATAGAACTTTGCAAACTTAATGAAACAGCTCTGAAAAATCAAAAACAAATTTTTAAGTCTAGAAAGCTTTCTGAAGTCGTTTTTAATCAGAATACACTTCGTTTTCAATTAAACATGACATTCACCAATGTCACTAGATGGCAGATATTCAATGCAAAAGTCAAAATGCATCATTAGGGCTAAACAGTCATTTTCATGGAGGAACCTGTATGCAAGCATAGAACTTTGCAAACTTAATGAAACAGCTCTGAAAAACCAAAAACAAATTTTTAAGTCATGAAATCTTTCTGAAGTCGTTTATCATCAGAATACACTTCGTTTTCAAATAAACATGACATTCACCAATGTCACTAGATGGCAGATATTCAATGCAAAAGTCAAATGCATCATTGAAGCATATTTGCATGCATCATGCGTGCTAAACAGACATATTCATGGAGTAACATGAATGTCATCAACGAACTTTGCAAACTTATTGAAACAGCTCTCAATGACCAAAAACAGATTTTTAAGTCATGAAATCTTTCTGAAGTCGTTTTTCATCAGAATACACTTCTTTTTCAATTAAACATGACATTTCAACAATGTCAATAGATGGCAGCTATTCATTGCAAAAGTCAAAATGCATCATGAGGGCAAAACAGTCATTTTCATGGAGGAATCTGTATGTAAGCATAGAACTTTGCAAACTTAATGAAACAGCTCTGAAAGACCAAAAACAACTTTTTAAATCTAGAAAGCTTTCTGAAGTCGTTTTTAATCAGAATACACTTCGTTTTCAATTAAACATGACATTCACCAATGTCACTAGATGGCAGATATTCAATGCAAAAGTCAAATGCATCACTGAAGCATATTTGCATGCATCATGAGTGCTAAACAATCATATTCATGGAGTAACCTGAATGTCATCAACGAACTTTGCAAACATATTGAAACAGCTCTCAGTGACCAAAAACAAATTTTTAAGTCATAAAATCTTTCTGAAGTCGTTTTTCATCAGAATACACTTTTTTTTCAATTAAACATGACATTTCAACAATGTCAATAGATGGCAGCTATTCATTGCAAAAGTCAAAATGCATCATTGAAGCATATATGCATGCATCTTGAGGGCTAAATTGTCATTTTCATGGAGGAACCTGTATGCAAACTTTGCAAACTTAATGAAACAGCTCTGAAAAATCAAAAACAAATTTTTAAGTCTAGAAAGCTTTCTGAAGTCGTTTTTAATCAGAATACACTTCGTTTTCAATTAAACATGACATTCACCAATGTCACTAGATGGCAGATATTCAATGCAAAAGTCAAAATGCATCATTAGGGCTAAACAGTCATTTTCATGGAGGAACCTGTATGTAAGCATAGAACTTTGCAAACTTAATGAAACAGCTCTGAAAAACCAAAAACAAATTTATAAGTCATGAAATCTTTCTGAAGTCGTTTATCATCAGAATACACTTCTTTTTCAATTAAACATGACATTTCTACAATGTCAATAGATGGCAGCTATTCATTGCAAAAGTCAAAATGCATCATTGAAGCATATTTGCAAGCATCTTGAGGGCTAAACAGTCATTTTCATGGAGGAACCTGTATGCAAGCATAGAACTTTGCAAACTTAATGAAACAGCTCTGAAAGACCAAAAACAAATTTTATGTCTAGAAAGTTTTCTGAAGTCGTTTTTCATCAGAGTACACTTCCTTTTCAAATAAACATGACATTTCAAAGATGTCAATAGATGGCAGGTATTCATTTCAAAAGTCAAAATGCATCATTGAAGCATATTTGCATGCGTCATTAGGGCTAAACAGTCATTTTCATGGAGGAACCTGTATGCAAGCATAGAACTTTGCAAACTTAATGAAACAGCTCTGAAAAATCAAAAACAAATTTTTAAGTCTAGAAAGCTTTCTGAAGTCGTTTTTCATCAGAATACACTTCTTTTTCAATTAAACATGACATTTCAACAATGTCAATAGATTGCAGCTATTCATTGCAAAAGTCAAAATGCATCATTGAAGCATATTTGCAAGCATCTTGAGGGCTAAACAGTCATTTTCATGGAGGAACCTATATGCAAGCATAGAACTTTGCAAACTTAATGAAACAGCTCTGAAAGACCAAAAACAAATTTTATGTCTAGAAAGCTTTCTGAAGTCGTTTTTCATCAGAGTACACTTCCTTTTCAAATAAACATGACATTTCAAAGATGTCAATAGATGGCAGGTATTCATTTCAAAAGTCAAAATGCATCATTGAAGCATATTTGCATGCATCATTAGGGCTAAACAGTCATTTTCATGGAGGAACCTGTATGCAAGCATAGAACTTTGCAAACTTAATGAAACAGCTCTGAAAAATCAAAAACAAATTTTTAAGTCTAGAAAGCTTTCTGAAGTCGTTTATCATCAGAATACACTTCGTTTTCAAATAAACATGACATTCACCAATGTCACTAGATGGCAGATATTCAATGCAAAAGTCAAATGCATCATTGAAGCATATTTGCATGCATCATGCGTGCTAAACAATCATATTCATGGAGTAACCTGAATGTCATCAATGAACTTTGCAAACTTATTGAAACAGCTCTCAGTGACCAAAAACAAATATTTAAGTCATAAAATCTTTCTGAAGTCGTTTTTCATCAGACTACATTTTTGTTTCAATTAAACATGATATTTCAACAATGTCAATAGATGGCAGCTATTCATTTCAAAAGTCAAAATGCATCATTGAAGCATATTTGCATGCATCATTAGGGCTAAACAGTCATTTTCATGGAGGAACCTGTATGCAAGCATAGAACTTTGCAAACATAATGAAACAGCTCTGAAAAATCAAAAACAAATTTTTAAATCTAGAAAGCTTTCTGAAGTCGTTTATCATCAGAAAACACTTCGTTTTCAAATAAACATGACATTCACAAATGTCACTAGATGGCAGATATTCAATGCAAAAGTCAAATGCATCATTGAAGCATATTTGCATGCATCATGAGTGCTAAACAATCATATTCATGGAGTAACCTGAATGTCATCAACGAACTTTGCAAACATATTGAAACAGCTCTCAGTGACCAAAAACAAATTTTTAAGTCATAAAATCTTTCTGAAGTCGTTTTTCATCAGAATACACTTTTTTTTCAATTAAACATGACATTTCAACAATGTCAATAGATGGCAGCTATTCATTGCAAAAGTCAAAATGCATCATTGAAGCATATATGCATGCATCTTGAGGGCTAAATTGTCATTTTCATGGAGGAACCTGTATGCAAACTTTGCAAACTTAATGAAACAGCTCTGAAAAATCAAAAACAAATTTTTAAGTCTAGAAAGCTTTCTGAAGTCGTTTTTAATCAGAATACACTTCGTTTTCAATTAAACATGACATTCACCAATGTCACTAGATGGCAGATATTCAATGCAAAAGTCAAAATGCATCATTAGGGCTAAACAGTCATTTTCATGGAGGAACCTGTATGCAAGCATAGAACTTTGCAAACTTAATGAAACAGCTCTGAAAAACCAAAAACAAATTTATAAGTCATGAAATCTTTCTGAAGTCGTTTATCATCAGAATACACTTCTTTTTCAATTAAACATGACATTTCTACAATGTCAATAGATTGCAGCTATTCATTGCAAAAGTCAAAATGCATCATTGAAGCATATTTGCAAGCATCTTGAGGGCTAAACAGTCATTTTCATGGAGGAACCTGTATGCAAGCATAGAACTTTGCAAACTTAATGAAACAGCTCTGAAAGACCAAAAACAAATTTTATGTCTAGAAAGCTTTCTGAAGTCGTTTTTCATCAGAGTACACTTCCTTTTCAAATAAACATGACATTTCAAAGATGTCAATAGATGGCAGGTATTCATTTCAAAAGTCAAAATGCATCATTGAAGCATATTTGCATGCATCATTAGGGCTAAACAGTCATTTTCATGGAGGAACCTGTATGCAAGCATAGAACTTTGCAAAATTAATGAAACAGCTCTGAAAAATCAAAAACAAATTTTTAAATCTAGAAAGCTTTCTGAAGTCGTTTTTAATCAGAATACACTTCGTTTTCAATTAAACATGACATTCTCCAATGTCACTAGATGGCAGATATTCAATGCAAAAGTCAAATGCATCACTGAAGCATATTTGCATGCATCATGATTGCTAAACAATCATATTCATGGAGTAACCTGAATGTCATCAACGAACTTTGCAAACTTATTGAAACAGCTCTCAGTGACCAAAAACAAATTTTAAGTCATAAAATCTTTCTGAAGTCGTTTATCATTAGAATACACTTCTTTTTCAATTAAACATGACATTTCTAAAATATCAATAGATGGCAGCTATTCATTGCAAAAGTCAAAATTCATCATTGATGCATATTTGCATGCATCTTGAGGGCTAAACAGTCATTTTCATGGAGGAACCTGTAAGCATAGAACTTTGCAAACTTAATGAAACAGCTCTGAAAGACCAAAAACAACTTTTTAAGTCTAGAAAACTTTCTGAAGTCGTTTTTAATCAGAATACACATCGTTTTCAATTAAACATGACATTCACCAATGTCACTAGATGGCAGATATTCAATGCAAAAGTCAAATGCATCAATGAAGCATATTTGCATGCATCATGCGTGCTAAACAATCATATTCATGGAGTAACCTGAATGTCATCAATGAACTTTGCAAACTTATTGAAACAGCTCTGAAAAACCAAAAACAAATTTATAAGTCATGAAATCTTTCTGAAGTCGTTTATCATCAGAATACACTTCTTTTTCAATTAAACATGACATTTCTACAATGTCAATAGATTGCAGCTATTCATTGCAAAAGTCAAAATGCATCATTGAAGCATATTTGCAAGCATCTTGAGGGCTAAACAGTCATTTTCATGGAGGAACCTGTATGCAAGCATAGAACTTTGCAAACTTAATGAAACAGCTCTGAAAGACCAAAAACAAATTTTATGTCTAGAAAGCTTTCTGAAGTCGTTTTTCATCAGAGTACACTTCCTTTTCAAATAAACATGACATTTCAAAGATGTCAATAGATGGCAGGTATTCATTTCAAAAGTCAAAATGCATCATTGAAGCATATTTGCATGCATCATTAGGGCTAAACAGTCATTTTCATGGAGGAACCTGTATGCAAGCATAGAACTTTGCAAAATTAATGAAACAGCTCTGAAAAATCAAAAACAAATTTTTAAATCTAGAAAGCTTTCTGAAGTCGTTTTTAATCAGAATACACTTCGTTTTCAATTAAACATGACATTCTCCAATGTCACTAGATGGCAGATATTCAATGCAAAAGTCAAATGCATCACTGAAGCATATTTGCATGCATCATGATTCTTAAACAATCATATTCATGGAGTAACCTGAATGTCATCAACGAACTTTGCAAACTTATTGAAACAGCTCTCAGTGACCAAAAACAAATTTTAAGTCATAAAATCTTTCTGAAGTCGTTTATCATTAGAATACACTTCTTTTTCAATTAAACATGACATTTCTAAAATATCAATAGATGGCAGCTATTCATTGCAAAAGTCAAAATTCATCATTGATGCATATTTGCATGCATCTTGAGGGCTAAACAGTCATTTTCATGGAGGAACCTGTAAGCATAGAACTTTGCAAACTTAATGAAACAGCTCTGAAAGACCAAAAACAACTTTTTAAGTCTAGAAAACTTTCTGAAGTCGTTTTTAATCAGAATACACATCGTTTTCAATTAAACATGACATTCACCAATGTCACTAGATGGCAGATATTCAATGCAAAAGTCAAATGCATCAATGAAGCATATTTGCATGCATCATGCGTGCTAAACAATCATATTCATGGAGTAACCTGAATGTCATCAATGAACTTTGCAAACTTATTGAAACAGCTCTCAATGACCAAAAACAAATTTTTAAGTCATGAAATCTTTCTGAAGGCGTTTATCATCAGAATACACTTCTTTTTCAATTAAACATGACATTTCAACAATGTCAATAGATGGCAGCTATTCATTGCAAACGTCAAAATGCATCATGAGGGCAAAACAGTCATTTTCATGGAGGAATCTGTATGTAAGCATAGAACTTTGCAAACTTAATGAAACAGCTCTCAAAGACCAAAAACAACTTTTTAAGTCAAGAAAGCTTTGTGAATTCGTTTATCATCAGAATACACTGCTTTTTCAATTAAACATGACATTGACCAATGTCACTAGATGGCAGAAATTCATTGCAAAAGTCAAATGCATCATTGAAGCATATTTGCATGCATCATGCGTGCTAAACAATCATATTCATGGAGTAACCTGAATGTCATCAACGAACTTTGCAAACTTATTGAAACAGCTCTCAGTGACCAAAAACAAATTTTTAAGTCATGAAATCTTTCTGAAGTCGTTTTTCATCAGAATACACTTCTTTTTCAATTAAACATGATATTTCACCAATGTCACTAGATTGCAGCTATTCATTGTAAAAGTCAAAATGCATCATTGAAGCATATTTGCATGCATCATCAGGGCTAAACAGACATTTTCATGGAGGAACCTGTATGCAAGCATAGAACTTTGCAAACATAATGAATCAGCTCTGAAAAACCAAAAACAAATTTTTAAGTCATGAAATCTTTCTGAAGTCGTTTATCATCAGAATACACTTCTTTTTCAATTAAACATGAAATTTCAACAAAGTCACTAGATAGCAGCTATTCATTGCAAAAGTCAAAATGCATCATTGAAGGATATTTGCATGCATCTTGAGGGCTAAACAGTCATTTTCATGGAGGAAACTGTATGTAAGCATAGAACTTTGCAAACTTAATGAAACAGCTCTGAAAGACCAAAAACAACTTTTTAAGTCTAGAATGCTTTCTGAAGTCTTTTTTCAACAGAATACACTTCTTTTTCAATTAAACATGATATTTCACCAATGTCACTAGATAGCAGCTATTCATTGTAAAAGTCAAAATGCATCATTGAAGCATATTTGCATGCATCATGAGGGCTAAACAGTCATTTTAATGGAGGAACCTGTAAGCATAGAACTTTGCAAACTTAATGAAACAGCTCTCAAAGATCAAAAACAACTTTTTAAGTCAAGAAAGCTTTATGAATTCGTTTATCATCAGAATACAATGCTTTTTCAATTAAAAATGACATTAACCAATGTCACTAGATGGCAGATATTCAATGCAAAAGTCAAATGCATCATTGAAGCATATTTGCATGCATCATGAGGGCTAAACAGTCATTTTAATGGAGGAACCTGTAAGCATAGAACTTTGCAAACTTATTGAAACAGCTCTCAGTGACCAAAAACAAATTTTTAAGTCATGAAATCTTTCTGAAGTCGTTTTTCATCAGAATACACTTCTTTTTCAATTAAACATGACATTTCAACAATGTCACTAGATAGCAGCTATTCATTGCAAAAGTCAAAATGCATCATTGAAGCATATTTGCATGCATCATTAGGGCTAAACAGTCATTTTCATGGAGGAACCTGTATGCAAGCATAGAACTTTGCAAACTTAATGAAACAGCTCTGAAAAATCAAAAACAAATTTTTAAGTCTAGAAAGCTTTCTGAAGTCGTTTTTCATCAGAGTACACTTCCTTTTCAAATAAACATGACATTTCAAAGATGTCAATAGATGGCAGGTATTCATTTCAAAAGTCAAAATGCATCATTGAAGCATATTTGCATGCATGGGCTAAACAGTCATTTTCATGGAGGAAACTGTATGTAAGCATAGAACTTTGCAAACTTAATGAAACAGCTCTGAAAGACCAAAAACAACTTTTTAAGTCTAGAAAGCTTTCTGAAGTCGTTTTTAATCAGATTACACTTCGTTTTCAATTAAACATGACTTTCACCAATGTCACTAGATGGCAGATATTCAATGCAAAAGTCAAATGCATCATTGAAGCATATTTGCATGCATCATGAGTGCTAAACAATCATATTCATGGAGTAACCTGAATGTCATCAACGAACTTTGCAAACTTATTGAAACAGCTCTCAATGACCAAAAACAAATTTTTAAGTCATGAAATCTTTCTGAAGTCGTTTATCATCAGAATACACTTCTTTTTCAATTAAACATGACATTTCAACAATGTAAATAGATGGCAGCTATTCATTGCAAAAGTCAAAATGCATCATGAGGGCAAAACAGTCATTTTCATGGAGTAAACTGAATGTCATCAACGAACTTTGCAAACTTATTGAAACAGCTCTCAATGACCAAAAACAAATTTTTAAGTCATGAAATCTTTCTGAAGTCGTTTATCATCAGAATACACTTCTTTTTCAATTAAACATGATATTTCACCAATGTCACTAGATAGCAGCTATTCATTGCAAAAGTCAAAATGCATCATTGAAGCATATTTGCATGCATCATGAGGGCTAAACAGTCATTTTAATGGAGGAACCTGTAAGCATAGAACTTTGCAAACTTAATGAAACAGCTCTCAAAGACCAAAAACAACTTTTTAAGTCAAGAAAGCTTTGTGAATTCGTTTATCATCAGAATACACTGCTTTTTCAATTAAACATGACATTGACCAATGTCACTAGATGGCAGACATTCAATGCAAAAGTCAAATGCATCATTGAAGCATATTTGCATGCATCATGCGTGCTAAACAATCATATTCATGGAGTAACCTGAATGTCATCAACGAACTTTGCAAACTTATTGAAACAGCTCTCAGTGACCAAAAACAAATTTTTAAGTCATGAAATCTTTCTGAAGTCGTTTTTCATCAGAATACACTTCTTTTTCAATTAAACATGACATTTCAACAATGTCACTAGATAGCAGCTATTCATTGCAAAATTCAAAATGCATCATTGAAGCATATTTGCATGCATCATTAGGGCTAAACAGACATTTTCATGGAGGAAACTGTATGTAAGCATAGAACTTTGCAAACTTAATGAAACAGCTCTGAAAGACCAAAAACAACTTTTTAAGTCTAGAACGCTTTCTGAAGTATTTTTTCAACAGAATACACTTCTTTTTCAATTAAACATGATATTTCACCAATGTCACTAGATAGCAGCTATTCATTGCAAAAGTCAAAATGCATCATTGAAGCATATTTGCATGCATCATGAGGGCTAAACAGTCATTTTCATGGAGGAACCTCTATGCAAGCATAGAACTTTGCAAACTTAATGAAACAACTCTCAAAGACCAAAAACAACTTTTTAAGTCTAGAAAGCTTTCTGAAGTCGTTTTTAATCAGAATACACTTCGTTTTCAATTAAACATGACATTCACCAATGTCACTAGATGGCAGATATTCAATGCAAAAATCAAATGCATCATTGAAGCATATTTGCATGCATCATGCGTGCTAAACAATCATATTCATGGAGTAACCTGAATGTCATCAACGAACTTTGCAAACTTATTGAAACAGCCCTCAGTGACCAAAAACAAATTTTTAAGTCATTAAATCTTTCTGAAGTCGTTTTTCATCAGAATACACTTCTTTTTCAATTAAACATGACATTTCAACAATGTCACTAGATAGCAGATATTCATTGCAAAAGTCAAAATGCATCATTGAAGCATATTTGCATGCATCATTAGGGCTAAACAGTCATTTTCATGGAGGAACCTGTAAGCATAGAACTTTGCAAACTTAATGAAACAGCTCTGAAAGACCAAAAACAACTTTTTAAGTCTAGAAAACTTTCTGAAGTCGTTTTTAATCAGAATACACATCGTTTTCAATTAAACATGACATTCACCAATGTCACTAGATGGCAGATATTCAATGCAAAAGTCAAATGCATCAATGAAGCATATTTGCATGCATCATGCGTGCTAAACAATCATATTCATGGAGTAACCTGAATGTCATCAATGAACTTTGCAAACTTATTGAAACAGCTCTCAATGACCAAAAACAAATTTTTAAGTCATGAAATCTTTCTGAAGGCGTTTATCATCAGAATACACTTCTTTTTCAATTAAACATGACATTTCAACAATGTCAATAGATGGCAGCTATTCATTGCAAAAGTCAAAATGCATCATGAGGGCAAAACAGTCATTTTCATGGAGGAATCTGTATGTAAGCATAGAACTTTGCAAACTTAATGAAACAGCTCTCAAAGACCAAAAACAACTTTTTAAGTCAAGAAAGCTTTGTGAATTCGTTTATCATCAGAATACACTGCTTTTTCAATTAAACATGACATTGACCAATGTCACTAGATGGCAGAAATTCATTGCAAAAGTCAAATGCATCATTGAAGCATATTTGCATGCATCATGCGTGCTAAACAATCATATTCATGGAGTAACCTGAATGTCATCAACGAACTTTGCAAACTTATTGAAACAGCTCTCAGTGACCAAAAACAAATTTTTAAGTCATGAAATCTTTCTGAAGTCGTTTTTCATCAGAATACACTTCTTTTTCAATTAAACATGATATTTCACCAATGTCACTAGATTGCAGCTATTCATTGTAAAAGTCAAAATGCATCATTGAAGCATATTTGCATGCATCATTAGGGCTAAACAGACATTTTCATGGAGGAACCTGTATGCAAGCATAGAACTTTGCAAACATAATGAATCAGCTCTGAAAAACCAAAAACAAATTTTTAAGTCATGAAATCTTTCTGAAGTCGTTTATCATCAGAATACACTTCTTTTTCAATTAAACATGAAATTTCAACAAAGTCACTAGATAGCAGCTATTCATTGCAAAAGTCAAAATGCATCATTGAAGCATATTTGCATGCATCTTGAGGGCTAAACAGTCATTTTCATGGAGGAAACTGTATGTAAGCATAGAACTTTGCAAACTTAATGAAACAGCTCTGAAAGACCAAAAACAACTTTTTAAGTCTAGAATGCTTTCTGAAGTCTTTTTTCAACAGAATACACTTCTTTTTCAATTAAACATGATATTTCACCAATGTCACTAGATAGCAGCTATTCATTGTAAAAGTCAAAATGCATCATTGAAGCATATTTGCATGCATCATGAGGGCTAAACAGTCATTTTAATGGAGGAACCTGTAAGCATAGAACTTTGCAAACTTAATGAAACAGCTCTCAAAGACCAAAAACAACTTTTTAAGTCAAGAAAGCTTTATGAATTCGTTTATCATCAGAATACAATGCTTTTTCAATTAAAAATGACATTGACCATTGTCACTAGATGGCAGATATTCAATGCAAAAGTCAAATGCATCATTGAAGCATATTTGCATGCATCATGAGGGCTAAACAGTCATTTTAAATGAGGAACCTGTAAGCATAGAACTTTGCAAACTTATTGAAACAGCTCTCAGTGACCAAAAACAAATTTTTAAGTCATGAAATCTTTCTGAAGTCGTTTTTCATCAGAATACACTTCTTTTTCAATTAAACATGACATTTCAACAATGTCACTAGATAGCAGCTATTCATTGCAAAAGTCAAAATGCATTATTGAAGCATATTTGCATGCATCATGAGGGCTAAACAGTCATTTTCATGGAGGAACCTCTATGCAAGCATAGAACTTTGCAAACTTAATGAAACAACTCTCAAAGACCAAAAACAACTTTTTAAGTCTAGAAAGCTTTCTGAAGTCGTTTTTAATCAGAATACACTTCGTTTTCAATTAAACATGACATTCACCAATGTCACTAGATGGCAGATATTCAATGCAAAAATCAAATGCATCATTGAAGCATATTTGCATGCATCATGCGTGCTAAACAATCATATTCATGGAGTAACCTGAATGTCATCAACGAACTTTGCAAACTTATTGAAACAGCTCTCAGTGACCAAAAACAAATTTTTAAGTCATTAAATCTTTCTGAAGTCGTTTTTCATCAGAATACACTTCTTTTTCAATTAAACATGAAATTTCAACAAAGTCACTAGATAGCAGATATTCATTGCAAAAGTCAAAATGCATCATTGAAGCATATTTGCATGCATCATGAGGGCTAAACAGTCATTTTAATGGAGGAACCTGTAAGCATAGAACTTTGCAAACTTAATGAAACAGCTCTCAAAGACCAAAAACAACTTTTTAAGTCAAGAAAGCTTTGTGAATTCGTTTATCATCAGAATACACTGCTTTTTCAATTAAACATGACATTGACCAATGTCACTAGATGGCAGACATTCAATGCAAAAGTCAAATGCATCATTGAAGCATATTTGCATGCGTCATGCGTGCTAAACAATCATATTCATGGAGTAACCTGAATGTCATCAACGAACTTTGCAAACTTATTGAAACAGCTCTCAGTGACCAAAAACAAATTTTTAAGTCATGAAATCTTTCTGAAGTCGTTTTTCATCAGAATACACTTCTTTTTCAATTAAACATGACATTTCAACAATGTCACTAGATAGCAGCTATTCATTGCAAAAGTCAAAATGCATCATTGAAGCATATTTGCATGCATCATGAGGGCTAAACAGTCGTTTTAATGGAGGAACCTGTAAGCATAGAACTTTGCAAACTTAATGAAACAGCTCTGAAAGACCAAAAACAACTTTTTAAGTCAAGAAAGCTTTGTGAATTCGTTTATCATCAGAATACACTGCTTTTTCAATTAAACATGACATTTCAACAATGTCACTAGATAGCAGCTATTCATTGCAAAAGTCAAAATGCATCATTGAAGCATATTTGCATGCATCATTAGGGTTAAACAGTCATTTTCATGGAGGAACCTGTATGCAAGCATAGAACTTTGCAAACTTAATGAAACGGCTCTGAAAAATCAAAAACAAATTTTTAAGTCTAGAAAGCTTTCTGAAGTCGTTTTTAATCAGAATACACTTCGTTTTCAAATAAACATGACATTCACCAATGTCACTAGATGGCAGATATTCAATGCAAAAGTCAAATGCATCATTGAAGCATATTTGCATGCATCATGCGTGCTAAACAGACATATTCATGGAGTAACATGAAGGTCATCAACGAACATTGCAAACTTATTGAAACAGCTCTCAATGACCAAAAACAAATTTTTAAGTCATGAAATCTTTCTGAAGTCGTTTTTCATCAGAATACACTTCTTTTTCAATTAAACATGACATTTCAACAATGTCAATAGATGGCAGGTATTCATTTAAAAAGTCAAAATGCATCATTGAAGCATATTTGCATGCATCATGAGGGCTAAACAGTCATTTTCATGGAGGAACCTGTATGTAAGCATAGAACTTTGCGAACTTAATGAAACAGCTCTCAAAGACCAAAAACAACTTTTTAAGTCTAGAACGCTTTCTGAAGTCTTTTTTCAACAGAATACACTTCTTTTTCAATTAAACATGATATTTCACCAATGTCACTAGATGGCAGCTATTCATTGCAAAAGTCAAAATGCATCATTGAAGCATATTTGCATGCATCATGAGGGCTAAACAGTCATTTTCATGGAGGAACCTGTATGCAAGCATAGAACTTTGCAAACTTAATGAAACAGCTATGAAAAATCAAAAACAAATTTTTAAGTCTAGAAAGCTTTCTGAAGTCGTTTTTAATCAGAATACACTTCGTTTTCAATTAAACATGACATTCACCAATGTCACTAGATGGCAGATATTCAATGTAAAAGTCAAATGTATCATTGAAGCATATTTGCATGCATCATGAGTGCTAAACAATCATATTCATGGAGTAACCTGAATGTCATCAACGAACTTTGCAAACTTATTGAAACAGCTCTCAGTGACCAAAAACAAATTTTTAAGTCATATAATCTTTCTGAAGTCGTTTTTCATCAGAATACAGTTTTATTTCAATTAAACATGACATTTCAACAATGTCAATAGATGGCAGCTATTCATTGCAAAAGTCAAAATGCATCATTGAAGCATATTTGCATGCATCATGAGGGCTAAACAGTCATTTTCATGGAGGAACCTGTATGTAAGCATAGAACTTTGCAAACTTAATGAAACAGCTCTCAAAGACCAAAAACAACTTTTTAAGTCTAGAACGCTTTCTGAAGTCTTTTTTCAACAGAATACACTTCTTTTTCAATTAAACATGATATTTCACCAATGTCACTAGATAGCAGCTATTCATTGCAAAAGTCAAAATGCATCATTGAAGCATATTTGCATGCATCATTAGGGCTAAACAGTCATTTTCATGGAGGAACCTGTATGCAAGCATAGAACTTTGCAAACTTAATGAATCAGCTCTGAAAAACCAAAAACAAATTTTTAAGTCATGAAATCTTTCTGAAGTCGTTTATCATCAGAATACACTTCTTTTTCAATTAAACATGACATTCACCAATGTCACTAGATGGCAGCTATTCATTGCAAAAGTCAAAATGCATCATTGAAGCATATTTGCATGCATCTTGAGGGCTAAACAGTCATTTTCATGGAGGAACCTGTATGCAAGCATAGAACTTTGCAAACTTAATGAAACAGCTCTGAAAGACCAAAAACAAATTTTATGTCTAGAAAGCTTTCTGAAGTCGTTTTTCATCAGAGTACACTTCCTTTTCAATTAAACATGACATTCACCAATGTCACTAGATGGCAGATATTCAATGCAAAAGTCAAATTCATCAGTGAAGCATATTTGCATGCATCATGAGTGCTAAACAATCATATTCATGGAGTAACCTGAATGTCATCAACGAACATTGCAAACTTATTGAAACAGCTCTCAATGACCAAAAACAAATTTTTAAGTCATGAAATCTTTCTGAAGTCGTTTTTAATCAGAATACACTTCTTTTTCAATTAAACATGACATTTCAACAATGTCACTAGATAGCAGCTATTCATTGCAAAAGTCAAAATGCATCATTGAAGCATATTTGCATGCATCATTGAGGGCTAAACAGTCATTTTCATGGAGGAACCTGTATGCAAGCATAGAACTTTGCAAACTTAATGAAACGGCTCTGAAAAATCAAAAACAAATTTTTAAGTCTAGAAATCTTTCTGAAGTCGTTTTTAATCAGAATACACTTCGTTTTCAAATAAACATGACATTCACCAATGTCACTAGATGGCAGATATTCAATGCAAAAGTCAAATGCATCATTGAAGCATATTTGCATGCATCATGAGTGCTAAACAATCATATTCATGGAGTAACCTGAATGTCATCAACGAACTTTGCAAACTTATTGAAACAGCTCTCAGTGACCAAAAACAAATTTTTAAGTCATAAAATCTTTCTGAAGTCGTTTATCATTAGAATACACTTCTTTTTCAATTAAACATGACATTTCTAAAGATATCAATAGATGGCAGCTATTCATTGCAAAAGTCAAAATGCATCATTGAAGCATATTTGCATGCATCTTGAGGGCTAAACAGTCATTTTCATGGAGGAACCTGTATGTAAGCATAGAACTTTGCAAACTTAATGAAACAGCTCTCAAAGACCAAAAACAACTTTTTAAGTCTAGAAAGCTTTCTGAAGTCGTTTATCATCAGAATACACTGCTTTTTCAATTAAACATGACATTTCACCAATGTCACTAGATAGCAGCTATTCATTGCAAAAGTCAAAATGCATCATTGAAGCATATTTGCATGCATCATTGAGGGCTAAACAGTCATTTTCATGGAGGAACCTGTATGCAAGCATAGAACTTTGCAAACTTAATGAATCAGCTCTGAAAAACCAAAAACAAATTTTTAAGTCATGAAATCTTTCTGAAGTCGTTTATCATCAGAATACACTTCTTTTTCAATTAAACATGACATTTCAACAATGTCACTAGATAGCAGCTATTCATTGCAAAAGTCAAAATGCATCATTGAAGCATATTTGCATGCATCTTGAGGGCTAAACAGTCATTTTAATGGAGGAACCTGTAAGCATAGAACTTTGCAAACTTAATGAAACAGCTCTCAAAGACCAAAAACAACTTTTTAAGTCAAGAAAGCTTTGTGAATTCGTTTATCATCAGAATACACTGCTTTTTCAATTAAACATGACATTGACCAATGTCACTAGATGGCAGATATTCAATGCAAAAGTCAAATGCATCATTGAAGCATATTTGCATGCATCATGCGTGCTAAACAATCATATTCATGGAGTAACCTGAATGTCATCAACGAACTTTGCAAACTTATTGAAACAGCTCTCAGTGACCAAAAACAAATTTTTAAGTCATGAAATCTTTCTGAAGTCGTTTTTCATCAGAATACACTTCTTTTTCAATTAAACATGACATTTCAACAATGTCACTAGATAGCAGCTATTCATTGCAAAAGTCAAAATGCATCATTGAAGCATATTTGCATGCATCTTGAGGGCTAAACAGTCATTTTCATGGAGGAACCTGTATGCAAGCATAGAACTTTGCAAACTTAATGAAACAGCTCTGAAAGACCAAAAACAAATTTTTAAGTCTAGAAAGCTTTCTGAAGTCGTTTTTAATCAGAATACACTTCGTTTTCAATTAAACATGACATTCACCAATGTCACTAGATGGCAGATATTCAATGCAAAAGTCAAATGCATCATTGAAGCATATTTGCATGCATCATGAGTGCTAAACAATCATATTCATGGAGTAACCTGAATGTCATCAACGAACTTTGCAAACTTATTGAAACAGCTCTCAGTGACCAAAAACAAATTTTTAAGTCATAAAATCTTTCTGAAGTCGTTTATCATTAGAATACACTTCTTTTTCAATTAAACATGACATTTCTAAAATATCAATAGATGGCAGCTATTCATTGCAAAAGTCAAAATTCATCATTGAAGCATATTTGCATGCATCTTGAGGGCTAAACAGTCATTTTAATGGAGGAACCTGTAAGCATAGAACTTTGCAAACTTAATGAAACAGCTCTCAAAGACCAAAAACAACTTTTTAAGTCAAGAAAGCTTTGTGAATTCGTTTATCATCAGAATACACTGCTTTTTCAATTAAACTTGACATTTCAACAAAGTCACTAGATAGCAGCTATTCATTGCAAAAGTCAAAATGCATCATTGAAGCATATTTGCATGCATCTTGAGGGCTAAACAGTCATTTTCATGGAGGAAACTGTATGTAAGCATAGAACTTTGCAAACTTAATGAAACAGCTCTGAAAGACCAAAAACAACTTTTTAAGTCTAGAACGCTTTCTGAAGTCTTTTTTCAACAGAATACACTTCTTTTTCAATTAAACATGATATTTCACCAATGTCACTAGATAGCAGCTATTCATTGTAAAAGTCAAAATGCATCATTGAAGCATATTTGCATGCATCATGAGGGCTAAACAGTCATTTTAATGGAGGAACCTGTAAGCATAGAACTTTGCAAACTTAATGAAACAGCTCTCAAAGACCAAAAACAACTTTTTAAGTCAAGAAAGCTTTATGAATTCGTTTATCATCAGAATACAATGCTTTTTCAATTAAACATGACATTGACCAATGTCACTAGATGGCAGATATTCAATGCAAAAGTCAAATGCATCATTGAAGCATATTTGCATGCATCATGAGGGCTAAACAGTCATTTTAATGGAGGAACCTGTAAGCATAGAACTTTGCAAACTTATTGAAACAGCTCTCAGTGACCAAAAACAAATTTTTAAGTCATGAAATCTTTCTGAAGTCGTTTTTCATCAGAATACACTTCTTTTTCAATTAAACATGACATTTCAACAATGTCAATAGATGGCAGCTATTCATTGCAAAAGTCAAAATGCATCATGAGGGCAAAACAGTCATTTTCATGGAGGAATCTGTATGTAAGCATAGAACTTTGCAAACTTAATGAAACAGCTCTGAAAGACCAAAAACAACTTTTTAAGTCTAGAACGCTTTCTGAAGTCTTTTTTCAACAGAATACACTTCTTTTTCAATTAAACATGATATTTCACCAATGTCACTAGATAGCAGCTATTCATTGCAAAAGTCAAAATGCATCATTGAAGCATATTTGCATGCATCATGAGGGCTAAACAGTCATTTTAATGGAGGAACCTGTAAGCATAGAACTTTGCAAACTTATTGAAACAGCTCTCAGTGACCAAAAACAAATTTTTAAGTCATGAAATCTTTCTGAAGTCGTTTTTCATCAGAATACACTTCTTTTTCAATTAAACATGACATTTCAACAATGTCAATAGATGGCAGCTATTCATTGCAAAAGTCAAAATGCATCATGAGGGCAAAACAGTCATTTTCATGGAGGAATCTGTATGTAAGCATAGAACTTTGCAAACTTAATGAAACAGCTCTGAAAGACCAAAAACAACTTTTTAAGTCTAGAACGCTTTCTGAAGTCTTTTTTCAACAGAATACACTTCTTTTTCAATTAAACATGATATTTCACCAATGTCACTAGATAGCAGCTATTCATTGCAAAAGTCAAAATGCATCATTGAAGCATATTTGCATGCATCATGAGGGCTAAACAGTCATTTTAATGGAGGAACCTGTAAGCATAGAACTTTGCAAACTTAATGAAACAGCTCTCAAAGACCAAAAACAACTTTTTAAGTCAAGAAAGCTTTGTGAATTCGTTTATCATCAGAATACACTGCTTTTTCAATTAAACATGACATTGACCAATGTCACTAGATGGCAGACATTCAATGCAAAAGTCAAATGCATCATTGAAGCATATTTGCATGCATCATGCGTGCTAAACAATCATATTCATGGAGTAACCTGAATGTCATCAACGAACTTTGCAAACTTATTGAAACAGCTCTCAGTGACCAAAAACAAATTTTTAAGTCATGAAATCTTTCTGAAGTCGTTTTTCATCAGAATACACTTCTTTTTCAATTAAACATGACATTTCAATAATGTCACTAGATAGCAGCTATTCATTGCAAAAGTCAAAATGCATCATTGAAGCATATTTGCATGCATCATTAGGGCTAAACAGTCATTTTCATGGAGGAACCTGTATGCAAGCATAGAACTTTGCAAACTTAATGAAACAGCTCTGAAAAATCAAAAACAAATTTTTAAGTCTAGAAAGCTTTCTGAAGTCGTTTTTAATCAGAATACACTTCGTTTTCAAATAAACATGACATTCACCAATGTCACTAGATGGCAGATATTTAATGCAAAAGTCAAATGCATCATAGAAGCATATTTGCATGCATCTTGAGGGCTAAACAGTCATTTTCATGGAGGAAACTGTATGCAAGCATAGAACTTTGCAAACTTAATGAAACAGCACTGAAAGACCAAAAACAAATTTTATGTCTAGAAAGCTTTCTGAAGTTGTTTTTCATAAGAGTACACTTCCTTTTCAAATAAACATGACATTTCAAAGATGTCAATAGATGGCAGCTATTCATTGCAAAAGTCAAAATGCATCATGAGGGCAAAACAGTCATTTTCATGGAGGAATCTGTATGTAAGCATAGAACTTTGCAAACTTAATGAAACAGCTCTGAAAGACCAAAAACAACTTTTTAAGTCTAGAACGCTTTCTGAAGTCTTTTTTCAACAGAATACACTTCTTTTTCAATTAAACATGATATTTCACCAATGTCACTAGATAGCAGCTATTCATTGCAAAAGTCAAAATGCATCATTGAAGCATATTTGCATGCATCATGAGGGCTAAACAGTCATTTTAATGGAGGAACCTGTAAGCATAGAACTTTGCAAACTTAATGAAACAGCTCTCAAAGACCAAAAACAACTTTTTAAGTCAAGAAAGCTTTGTGAATTCGTTTATCATCAGAATACACTGCTTTTTCAATTAAACATGACATTGACCAATGTCACTAGATGGCAGACATTCAATGCAAAAGTCAAATGCATCATTGAAGCATATTTGCATGCATCATGCGTGCTAAACAATCATATTCATGGAGTAACCTGAATGTCATCAACGAACTTTGCAAACTTATTGAAACAGCTCTCAGTGACCAAAAACAAATTTTTAAGTCATGAAATCTTTCTAAAGTCGTTTTTCATCAGAATACACTTCTTTTTCAATTAAACATGACATTTCAACAATGTCACTAGATAGCAGCTATTCATTGCAAAAGTCAAAATGCATCATTGAAGCATATTTGCATGCATCATGAGGGCTAAACAGTCGTTTTAATGGAGGAACCTGTAAGCATAGAACTTTGCAAACTTAATGAAACAGCTCTCAAAGACCAAAAACAACTTTTTAAGTCAAGAAAGCTTTGTGAATTCGTTTATCATCAGAATACACTGCTTTTTCAATTAAACATGATATTTCACCAATGTCACTAGATGGCAGATATTCAATGCAAAAGTCAAATGCATCATTGAAGCATATTTGCATGCATCATGCGTGCTAAACAATCATATTCATGGAGTAACCTGAATGTCATCAACGAACTTTGCAAACTTATTGAAACAGCTCTCAGTGACCAAAAACAAATTTTTAAGTCATGAAATCTTTCTGAAGTCGTTTTTCATCAGAATACACTTCTTTTTCAATTAAACATGACATTTCAACAATGTCACTAGATAGCAGCTATTCATTGCAAAAGTCAAAATGCATCATTGAAGCATATTTGCATGCATCATTAGGGCTAAACAGTCATTTTCATGGAGGAACCTGTATGCAAGCATAGAACTTTGCAAACTTAATGAAACGGCTCTGAAAAATCAAAAACAAATTTTTAAGTCTAGAAAGCTTTCTGAAGTCGTTTTTAATCAGAATACACTTCGTTTTCAAATAAACATGACATTCACCAATGTCACTAGATGGCAGATATTCAATGCAAAAGTCAAATGCATCATTGAAGCATATTTGCATGCATCATGCGTGCTAAACAGACATATTCATGGAGTAACATGAATGTCATCAACGAACATTGCAAACTTATTGAAACAGCTCTCAATGACCAAAAACAAATTTTTAAGTCATGAAATCTTTCTGAAGTCGTTTTTCATCAGAATACACTTCTTTTTCAATTAAACATGACATTTCAACAATGTCAATAGATGGCAGGTATTCATTTCAAAAGTCAAAATGCATCATTGAAGCATATTTGCATGCATCATGAGGGCTAAACAGTCATTTTCATGGAGGAACCTGTATGTAAGCATAGAACTTTGCAAACTTAATGAAACAGCTCTCAAAGACCAAAAACAACTTTTTAAGTCTAGAACGCTTTCTGAAGTCTTTTTTCAACAGAATACACTTCTTTTTCAATTAAACATGATATTTCACCAATGTCACTAGATAGCAGCTATTCATTGCAAAAGTCAAAATGCATCATTGAAGCATATTTGCATGCATCATTAGGGCTAAACAGTCATTTTCATGGAGGAACCTGTATGCAAGCATAAAACTTTGCAAACTTAATGAAACAGCTCTGAAAAATCAAAAACAAATTTTTAAGTCTAGAAAGCTTTCTGAAGTCGTTTTTAATCAGAATACACTTCGTTTTCAATTAAACATGACATTCACCAATGTCACTAGATGGCAGATATTCAATGCAAAAGTCAAATGTATCATTGAAGCATATTTGCATGCATCATGAGTGCTAAACAATCATATTCATGGAGTAACCTGAATGTCATCAACGAACTTTGCAAACTTATTGAAACAGCTCTCAGTGACCAAAAACAAATTTTTAAGTCATATAATCTTTCTGAAGTCGTTTTTCATCAGAATACAGTTTTATTTCAATTAAACATGACATTTCAACAATGTCAATAGATGGCAGCTATTCATTGCAAAAGTCAAAATGCATCATTGAAGCATATTTGCATGCATCTTGAGGGCTAAATAGTCATGTTCATGGAGGAACCTGTATGCAAGCATAGAACTTTGCAAACTTAATGAAACAGCTCTGAAAGACCAAAAACAAATTTTATGTCTAGAAAGCTTTCTGAAGTCATTTTTCATCAGAGTACACTTCTTTTTCAAATAAACATGACATTTCAAAGATGTCAATAGATGGCAGGTATTCATTTCAAAAGTCAAAATGCATCATTGAAGCATATTTGCATGCATCATGAGGGCTAAACAGTCATTTTCATGGAGGAACCTGTATGTAAGCATAGAACTTTGCAAACTTAATGAAACAGCTCTCAAAGACCAAAAACAACTTTTTAAGTCTAGAACGCTTTCTGAAGTCTTTTTTCAACAGAATACACTTCTTTTTCAATTAAACATGATATTTCACCAATGTCACTAGATAGCAGCTATTCATTGCAAAAGTCAAAATGCATCATTGAAGCATATTTGCATGCATCATTAGGGCTAAACAGTCATTTTCATGGAGGAACCTGTATGCAAGCGTAGAACTTTGCAAACTTAATGAATCAGCTCTGAAAAACCAAAAACAAATTTTTAAGTCATGAAATCTTTCTGAAGTCGTTTATCATCAGAATACACTTCTTTTTCAATTAAACATGACATTTCAACAAAGTCACTAGATAGCAGCTATTCATTGCAAAAGTCAAAATGCATCATTGAAGCATATTTGCATGCATCATTAGGGCTAAACAGTCATTTTCATGGAGGAACCTGTATGCAAGCATAGAACTTTGCAAACTTAATGAAACAGCTCTGAAAAATCAAAAACAAATTTTTAAGTCTAGAAAGCTTTCTGAAGTCGTTTATCATCAGAATACACTTCGTTTTCAAATAAACATGACATTCACCAATGTCACTAGATGTCAGATATTCAATGCAAAAGTCAAATGCATCATTGAAGCATATTTGCATGCATCATGCGTGCTAAACAGACATATTCATGGATTAACATGAATGTCATCAACGAACATTGCAAACTTATTGAAACAGCTCTCAATGACCAAAAACAAATTTTTAAGTTATGAAATCTTTCTGAAGTCGTTTTTCATCAGAATACACTTCTTTTTCAATTAAACATGACATTTCAACAATGTCAATAGATGGCAGCTATTCATTGCAAAAGTCAAAATGCATCATTGAAGCATATTTGCATGCATCTTGAGGGCTAAACAGTCATTTTCATGGAGGAACCTGTATGCAAGCATAGAACTTTGCAAACTTAATGAAACAGCTCTGAAAGACCAAAAACAAATTTTATGTCTAGAAAGCTTTCTGAAGTCGTTTTTCATCAGAGTACACTTCCTTTTCAAATAAACATGACACTTCAAAGATGTCAATAGATGGCAGGTATTCATTTCAAAAGTCAAAATGCATCATTGAAGCATATTTGCATGCATGGGCTAAACAGTCATTTTCATGGAGGAACCTGTATGTAAGCATAGAACTTTGCAAACTTAATGAAACAGCTCTGAAAGACCAAAAACAACTTTTTATGTCTAGAAAGCTTTCTGAAGTCGTTTTTAATCAGAATACACTTCGTTTTCAATTAAACATGACATTCACCAATGTCACTAGATGGTAAATATTCAACGCAAAAGTCGAAATGCATCATTGAAGCATATTTGCATGCATCATTAGGGCTAAACAGTCATTTTCAACGGAGGAACCTGAATGAAAGTACAGAATTTGCAAACTTAATGAAACAGCTCTCAAAGACCAAAAACAACTTTTTAAGTCAAAAAAGCTTTCTGAAGACGGCTCCAACTACTCCAAACAGCTTTCTAAGATTAAACATTTGCTTTCGGACTTTAGAGAGCTTTTTCTTGAAACAGCTTTCTGTACTTAAAAAGTTGTTTTTGGGCCTTCATTTGTGTCATGACATTTACACAGTTTTGTGCTGACATTCCGATTCCTCCATGAAAATGACTATTTAGCACTCATAATGCTACACGCTGTAATGATGCTTTTTTATTTTCTTACTTGACTTAAAAAGTTGTTCTTGTGCCTTTGATAGCTGTGTGATGATATTTGCGCTTTCATTCAGATTCCTGCTTGAAAATGACTGTTTCGCCTTCATGATGCACGTAAACATGCATTTTGACTTTCTTTTGCAATGAATGGCTGCCTTCTAGTGACATTGGGGAAATGTCATGTTTCAGTGAAAAAGAAGTGTATTGTGATGAAAAAAGACTTCAGAAAGCTTTCTTGACTTAAAAAGTTGTTCTTGGGCCTTTGAGAGCTGTGTGATGATATTTGCGCTGACATTCAGATTCCTGCATGAAAATGACTGTTTCGTCTTCATGATGCACGTAAACATGCATTTTGACTTTCTTTTGCAATGCATAGCTGCATTCTAGTGACATTGGTGAAATGTCATGTTTCATGAAAAGGAAGTGAATTCTGATGAACCACTCCAAACCACTTTCTGAGCTTAAAAATTTGGTTTTTGTTCTTAGAGAGCTGTCTTATGAAGTTGCACAGTTCTGTGCTAAAATTCAGATTCCTCAATTAAAATTACTGATAAGCTCTCATAATACATGCAAACATGTTGTAATGTTGTATTTGGACTTTTAATGATTTCTTATGTAATGTTCATTGAAAAATAGTGTATACTGATGAAAAACGACTTTAAACAGCTTTCTGGACTTAAAAAGTTGTTTTTGGGCCTTCATTTTTTTCATGAAGTTTGCACAGTTTTGTGCTGACATTCAGATTCCTCCATGAAAATGACTGTTTATCCCTCATAATGCATACAGGCATGCTGCAATGATGCATTTTGACATTCTTTTGCAACGCATAGCTGCATTCTAGTGACATTGGTGAAATGTCATGTTTCAGTGAAAAGGAAGTGAATTCTGATTAATAATAAATCCAAACCGCTTTCTGAGCTTAAAAATTTGGTTTTCGTTCTTAGAGAGCTGTTTTATGATGTTTGCACAGTTCTGTGTTGTAATTCAGATTCTTCCATTAAAATGACGCTTTAGCTCTTATAATGCTTGCAAACGTGTAATGTTGTATTTTGACTTGTAATGATTTCTTTTGTACTGTTCATTGAAAAAGAAGTGTATTTTGATGAAAAATGACTATAAACAGCTTTCTGGACTTAAAAAGTTGTTTCTGGACCTTCATTTGTTTCATGAAGTTTGCACAGTTTTGTGCTGACATTCAGATTCCTCCATGAAAATGACTGTTTAGCCCACATAATGCTAAACATGCTGCAATGATGCATTTTGACTTTCTTTTGCAATGAATGGCTGCCTTCTAGTGACATTGGTGAAATGTCTTGTTTCAGTGAAAAAGAAGTGTATTGTGATGAAAGAAGACTTCAGAAAGCTTTCTTGACTTAAAAAGTTGTTCTTGGGCCTTTGAGAGCTGTGTGATGATGTTTGCGCTGACATTCAGATTCCTGCATGAAAATGACTGTTTCGTCTTCATGATGCACGCAAACATGCATTTTGACTTTCTTTTGCAATGAATAGCTGCCATCTAGTGACATTTGTGAAATGTCATGTTTCAGTGAAAAGGAAGTGAATTCTGATGAATAATAACTCCAAACCGCTTTCTGAGCTTAAAAATTTGGTTTTCGTTCTTAGACAGCTGTTTTATGAAGTTTGACCAGTTCTGTTTTGTATTTCAGATTATTCCATTAAAATGATGCTTTAGCTCTTATAATGCTTGCAAAGATGTTGTAATGTTGTACTTTGACTTATGATTTCTTTTGTACCGTTCATTGAAAAAGAAGTGCATTTTGATGTAAAATGACTTTAAACAGCTTTCTGGACTTAAAAAGTTGTTTTTGGGCCTTCATTTGTTTTGTGAAGTTTGCACAGTTTTGTGTTGTATTTCAGATTCTTCCATTTTCTTCCAACTCTTTAGCTCTTATAATGCATGCACACATGTTGTATTTGGACTTTTAATGATTTCTTATGTAATGTTCATTGAAAAATAGTGTATACTGATGAAAAACGACTTTAAACAGCTTTTTGGACTTAAAAAGTTGTTTTTGGGCCTTCATTTTTTTTCATGAAGTTTGCACAGTTTTGTGCTGACATTCAGATTCCTCCATGAAAATGACTGTTTATCCCTCATAATGCATACAGACATGCTGCAATGATGCATTTTGACATTCTTTTGCAACGCATAGCTGCATTCTAGTGACATTGGTGAAATGTCATGTTTCAGTGAAAAGGAAGTGAATTCTGATTAATAATAAATCCAAACTGCTTTCTGAGCTTAAAAATTTGGTTTTCGTTCTTAGAGAGCTGTTTTATGATGTTTGCACAGTTCTGTGTTGTAATTCAGATTCTTCCATTAAAATGACGCTTTAGCTCTTATAATGCTTACAAACGTGTAATGTTGTATTTTGACTTGTAATGATTTCTTTTGTACTGTTCATTGAAAAAGAAGTGTATTTTGATGAAAAATGACTATAAACAGCTTTCTGGACTTAAAAAGTTGTTTCTGGACCTTCATTTGTTTCATGAAGTTTGGACAGTTTTGTGCTGACATTCAGATTCCTCCATGAAAATGACTGTTTAGCCCACATAATGCTAAACATGCTGCAATGATGCATTTTGACATTCTTTTGCAATGCATAGCTGCATTCTAGTGACATTGGTGAAATGTCATGTTTCAGTGAAAAGGAAGTGAATTCTGATGAATCCAACTCCAAACCGCTTTCTGAGCTTACAAATTTGGTTTTCGTTCATAGAGAGCTCTTTTATGAAGTTTGCACAGTTCTGTGTTGTATTTTAGATACTTTCATTAAAATGACGCTTTAGCTCTTATAATGCATGCAAACATGTTGTAATGTTGTATTTGGACTGTTAATAATTTCTTATGTAATGTTCATTGAAAGTGTATTCTGATGAAAAACTACTTTAATAAACAGCTTTCTGGACTTAAAAAGTTGTTTTTGGGCCTTCATTTGTTTCATGAACTTTGCACAGTTTTGTGCTGACATTCAGATTCCTCCATGAAAATGACTGTTTAGCCCACATAATGCTAAACATGCTGCAATGATGCATTTTGACATTCTTTTGCAATGAATAGCTGCCGTCTAGTGACATTAGTGAACTGTCATGTTTCAGTAAAAAAGGATGTAAATTCTGATGAACAATGACTCCAAACATTTTTCTAAGCTTAAAACGTTGCTTTGGGGCTTTTGAGATCTTTTTCATGATGTTTGTACAGTTCTGTATTGAAATTCAGATTCTTAAATTAAAAGACACTTTAGCTCTTATAATGCATGCAAACATGCAGCACTGATGCATTTTGACTTTTTTTTGCAATGAATAGCTGCCGTCTAGTGACATTGGGGAAATGTCATGTTTCAGTGAAAAAGAAGTGTATTGTGATGAAAGAAGACTTCAGAAAGCTTTCTTGACTTAAAAAGTTGTTCTTGGGCCTTTGAGAGCTGTGTGATGATGTTTGCGCTGACATTCAGATTCCTGCATGAAAATGACTTTTTCGTCTTCATGATGCACGCAAACATGCATTTTGACTTTCTTTTGCAATGAATAGCTGCCGTCTAGTGACATTTGTGAAATGTCATGTTTCAGTGAAAAGGAAGTGAATTCTGATGAATAATAACTCCAAACCGCTTTCTGAGCTTAAAAATTTGGTTTTCCTTCTTAGAGAGCTGTTTTATGATGTTTGCACAGTTCTGTGTTGTAATTCAGATTCTTCCATTAAAATGACGCTTTAGCGCTTCCATTAAAATTTCTTTTGTACTGTTCATTGAAAAAGAAGTGTATTTTGATGAAAAATGACTGTAAACAGCTTTCTGGACATAAAAAGTTGTTTCTGGACCGTCATTTGTTTCATGAAGTTTGCACAGTTTTGTGCTGACATTCAGATTCCTCCATGAAAATGACTGTTTATCCCTCATAATGCATACAGGCATGCTGCAATGATGCATTTTGACATTCTTTTGCAACGCATAGCTGCATTCTAGTGACATTGGTGAAATGTCATGTTTCAGTGAAAAGGAAGTGAATTCTGATTAATAATAAATCCAAACCGCTTTCTGAGCTTAAAAATTTGGTTTTCGTTCTTAGAGAGCTGTTTTATGATGTTTGCACAGTTCTGTGTTGTAATTCAGATTCTTCCATTAAAATGACGCTTTAGCTCTTATAATGCTTGCAAACGTGTAATGTTGTATTTTGACTTGTAATGATTTCTTTTGTACTGTTCATTGAAAAAGAAGTGTATTTTGATGAAAAATGACTATAAACAGCTTTCTGGACTTAAAAAGTTGTTTCTGGACCTTCATTTGTTTCATGAAGTTTGCACAGTTTTGTGCTGACATTCAGATTCCTCCATGAAAATGACTGTTTAGCCCACATAATGCTAAACATGCTGCAATGATGCATTTTGACTTTCTTTTGCAATGAATGGCTGCCTTCTAGTGACATTGGTGAAATGTCTTGTTTCAGTGAAAAAGAAGTGTATTGTGATGAAAGAAGACTTCAGAAAGCTTTCTTGACTTAAAAAGTTGTTCTTGGGCCTTTGAGAGCTGTGTGATGATGTTTGCGCTGACATTCAGATTCCTGCATGAAAATGACTGTTTCGTCTTCATGATGCACGCAAACATGCATTTTGACTTTCTTTTGCAATGAATAGCTGCCATCTAGTGACATTTGTGAAATGTCATGTTTCAGTGAAAAGGAAGTGAATTCTGATGAATAATAACTCCAAACCGCTTTCTGAGCTTAAAAATTTGGTTTTCGTTCTTAGACAGCTGTTTTATGAAGTTTGACCAGTTCTGTTTTGTATTTCAGATTATTCCATTAAAATGATGCTTTAGCTCTTATAATGCTTGCAAAGATGTTGTAATGTTGTACTTTGACTTATGATTTCTTTTGTACCGTTCATTGAAAAAGAAGTGCATTTTGATGTAAAATGACTTTAAACAGCTTTCTGGACTTAAAAAGTTGTTTTTGGGCCTTCATTTGTTTTGTGAAGTTTGCACAGTTTTGTGTTGTATTTCAGATTCTTCCATTTTCTTCCAACTCTTTAGCTCTTATAATGCATGCACACATGTTGTATTTGGACTTTTAATGATTTCTTATGTAATGTTCATTGAAAAATAGTGTATACTGATGAAAAACGACTTTAAACAGCTTTTTGGACTTAAAAAGTTGTTTTTGGGCCTTCATTTTTTTTCATGAAGTTTGCACAGTTTTGTGCTGACATTCAGATTCCTCCATGAAAATGACTGTTTATCCCTCATAATGCATACAGACATGCTGCAATGATGCATTTTGACATTCTTTTGCAACGCATAGCTGCATTCTAGTGACATTGGTGAAATGTCATGTTTCAGTGAAAAGGAAGTGAATTCTGATTAATAATAAATCCAAACTGCTTTCTGAGCTTAAAAATTTGGTTTTCGTTCTTAGAGAGCTGTTTTATGATGTTTGCACAGTTCTGTGTTGTAATTCAGATTCTTCCATTAAAATGACGCTTTAGCTCTTATAATGCTTACAAACGTGTAATGTTGTATTTTGACTTGTAATGATTTCTTTTGTACTGTTCATTGAAAAAGAAGTGTATTTTGATGAAAAATGACTATAAACAGCTTTCTGGACTTAAAAAGTTGTTTCTGGACCTTCATTTGTTTCATGAAGTTTGGACAGTTTTGTGCTGACATTCAGATTCCTCCATGAAAATGACTGTTTAGCCCACATAATGCTAAACATGCTGCAATGATGCATTTTGACATTCTTTTGCAATGCATAGCTGCATTCTAGTGACATTGGTGAAATGTCATGTTTCAGTGAAAAGGAAGTGAATTCTGATGAATCCAACTCCAAACCGCTTTCTGAGCTTACAAATTTGGTTTTCGTTCATAGAGAGCTCTTTTATGAAGTTTGCACAGTTCTGTGTTGTATTTTAGATACTTTCATTAAAATGACGCTTTAGCTCTTATAATGCATGCAAACATGTTGTAATGTTGTATTTGGACTGTTAATAATTTCTTATGTAATGTTCATTGAAAGTGTATTCTGATGAAAAACTACTTTAATAAACAGCTTTCTGGACTTAAAAAGTTGTTTTTGGGCCTTCATTTGTTTCATGAACTTTGCACAGTTTTGTGCTGACATTCAGATTCCTCCATGAAAATGACTGTTTAGCCCACATAATGCTAAACATGCTGCAATGATGCATTTTGACATTCTTTTGCAATGAATAGCTGCCGTCTAGTGACATTAGTGAACTGTCATGTTTCAGTAAAAAAGGATGTAAATTCTGATGAACAATGACTCCAAACATTTTTCTAAGCTTAAAACGTTGCTTTGGGGCTTTTGAGATCTTTTTCATGATGTTTGTACAGTTCTGTATTGAAATTCAGATTCTTAAATTAAAAGACACTTTAGCTCTTATAATGCATGCAAACATGCAGCACTGATGCATTTTGACTTTTTTTTGCAATGAATAGCTGCCGTCTAGTGACATTTGTGAAATGTCATGTTTCAGTGAAAAGGAAGTGTATTGTGATGAAAGAAGACTTCAGAAAGCTTTCTTGACTTAAAAAGTTGTTCTTGGGCCTTCATTTTTTTTCATGAAGTTTGCACAGTTTTGTGCTGACATTCAGATTCCTCATGAAAATGACTGTTTAGCCCACATAATGCTAAACATGCTGCAATGATGCATTTTGACATTCTTTTGCAACGCATAGCTGCATTCTAGTGACATTGGTGAAATGTCATGTTTCAGTGAAAAGGAAGTGAATTCTGATGAATCCAACTCCAAACCGCTTTCTGAGCTAACAAATTTGGTTTTCGTTCATAGAGA